>NC_065533.1:19306405-19565689 GCF_020184175.1 Aphis gossypii | reverse complement strand
TTTTAAAAATAACTTACAACTCAATATAGATAAGGTTCTCATACAATCTATATCAATTTTCCAAGGTAAAACCAATGGAACTTTTATTTTTATTTAATAATAATATATATAGTACCTACTCACTACTTAGTACTATATTAGACTAAAGGATATATTATATTATACTCGTACTATCGTCTACATTGATCATACCTAATTATTGATTAGTAATTACCTATGTATATATTTATTTTATATGATTTAATTCTTAAAACAATAGTACCGATGTGAACGAAATTAAACATATTTCATATACCTACGTGTTTTACATATTAATAAATAATACATACTTTTTTTATATATATAAAATAGCCATAAATAATTAATAGAAAATATAGTTAAATGTTTAAAGTAATACAAAATGTTTGATTATTATTATTTGCCTGACTTGAAATATACATTTAGTTAAATGCCTAGTCATTTTATTAAATTACTAGTTATTTGACTATATGCCTAGGCATTTAGTAACATACCTGATTTGACTATATGCCTACGACATAATATACACTGTTAATGTATAATGTAGTATAGGTAGGTAGGTAATAGTGCTGCAGCTAGTAACTCACTCAGTCACTCATACAGTGATCGCTGTATCTTAAAAACTACACAACGTAAAATTACAATTGGGTGGGCAATATTACGCAGTGTTTAGATGGTGTCAGTTAATAACTAATAAATCCGTTTTATCCTATTCAAGTTCCGGATTACAAAATATCTGTAAATCTATTACATTATCAATAAAACACTGTATTATTTCGTTTTTAATGTTTAATGAAAAAGCTCATATTATTTGTATTAAAAAAAGAATTCGCCAGACGACATAATAAATTATTCTAGTATGTAATGTACGTGCGCTATTATGCGTATATATAATAACATTATCTCTAGCATATAATAATATATATTATAGTATATAGTGTTGGCGATTAAGCAACACATATTAATAATAATATATATTATCTTACAATAATCGACTATGTATGTTCGCCGATCATTTATATTTGAAAATTTAAAAAAATATGTGGTAGTAGCATTTAAAATACATATTTCTTCTATTGATTAAGAATTATAAATTGTATAACTAAAACAATAATTAATGCATGCGAAAAATAAAAAAATAATTTTTAGTTTTTATTCTCAATTTTACATGTTTTATAACAATCAGCTTATCATTGATATATTTCTTGAAATAAATATATTTGTGTGTGTATCTTTTAAAAATTAAGATGCATATTTTTACATACTTTGGTAAATAAAATGCATATTTTACAATTTTTTATTGCATATAAATCCCAGCTCTGATTATAAGCAAACGATACTAACAGATTATTTCGATTTAAAATTAAGATTTTACTAAGTTAAAAAATAAATAAAATAAGTTTGATAAAAATGTTAATAATTAGTAATTTACAAATGTGTATAATGTATTTGCAATATGTAATAAATTAAATTTAAAAAAACATAATTGATAGTTGATACACCGTAGTTCAGCAATTTAGCACTGTTGCTCTCGTATTGAAAAACAATTTTACTGAAGAATTAGGAATAAACTAATATAAAATACAGAAACCGACTGGTGAATGCTGATAAAGATAAACGTAGGTCGTAGGTATAATGTATAAGTACTAATATTAAGATAAACTTTTATCACTATTCTGTATAGATATTATAGTTAAAGTTGGATATCTGTTGTCATATTAGTTAAATCCTAAATAGTCGAGAAAACCTTAGTCGTTTGTGGTAATCATTGTTATAGCCGTTCGTCGTTCTGCCGTTATGACTTTACGTTATATACACGCAAAAATAAAATATATTTTATATTATATTTACCTACCTCAATATATAATATAAATGTTTAAATAGTAAACACTAATAAATAAACATCACCAAGGCGCAATCCAGTTATATATATAGTTTATTGGCTTTAAATAATTTATAAAAAAAAAATTTTATTCTCAAATGCGCCCCTTACTTAACTGCGTTCTTGGCGAGCGCCCATGCCGCTAACTTCTAGTTACGGCACTGATAACACAACTGCTGCGTAGTGACTTATAACATGCAGAACTACTTAACCATTATTAGTATTTTTTTTTTTTGAAACAACAAATATTTTTTGTGCAAGTGCTACGTATGTTAAATTAAAATTAAAATGACTAATGATGATTTACAACAATTGGAACGATTAGTTACCAAGTTGAGGTAGGTACACATGCGGGCTCACCTACGACCCACTCACTGCACTATAATAATAATAAATACAAATTATATCCCTCTTTGTATATATTTAATAGGAGAAAAAATGCATGTTAAATGTTATTGCATTTGCGTAACTCAGTACCTATATTATGTGAAAATAATCATTAATTTGAGTGCGACGTCATTTGACTGAGATGCTCTGCACATAGTGGTTCTTAACCGCCGGTCCGCGAGAAAAAAAGGTACTGCAATGGTCCGCGAAAGCAAAAAGATTGAGGCCCGCTGCTCAACACATACGCAGTGCATTACGCAACTTACATTACGCACTTACGTCATTAACAGAATCTTTTATAGAAAAAATTCTTACACCGGTATAATTTGGCCATTTTTTTTTCTGCTAAAAAGTAGAAGATTTTCTTTAGGATACAATAGAATTCGATTTTTATTATTTTTATCATAAGATATAGGTATCTTGATTTTGAGAATATCGAAATCTAATAAGAGTAATCTAATACTCAGAGTACAATACAAAAGAGATAGGCTATGTTTTTGAAAAAAAAAAACAGTTAACTCATGCAAAAGTTCAAAGCTGTTCTGTTATTTTTTTCACTACTCAATTATTATTCATTTTACGTTTTAATCAATTATTTCGATTACAATACATACATTCATACATACATGCATACAATACATTTTAATACCTAGCTATTATTAATATAGCCGTATATGTTTGGGCAAAACAAATGTTACTTACACAGTTACACACATTTCATTTAAATAAGCAGTTATAAAATATAAAACCTTATAACTACGTCAAATACATAAAGTTAAAGAAATTCAACAAACATTTTATGTATAAACCGTAGGTACGCAATCATCATGTACCTCAAAATGTACACAATTCTGCACGTTTGATAAGGAATGTATAATACAAGCAATCGCGTTCCTTCTATTAGATTTATTGTAGGTACATTTTATGCTCTCGAATATTGAAATAATATGACTGAAACTACTAGGGACTCATCCGATGATGCGTGCGTGTACGAGATAGTCGTATTTGTAATCTTTTAAGAAATAAAATTGATATTGGTAATAAATTATTTTTAATTTTATTAATACCTAATTAAAATTATTTATTTATTTAATATTATTAACTTTTTGACTAAAATCAATTAGTCCAAATGTTCATAATCTACATATTATATACACACCCACACATATATTATGTATAAATATTACATGGTTTTGATTTTATAAATATTATTTTAAATTTATTTCTGTAATCTGTATTCTGTACATTATTAGGTGCTCGTCGCTTCGATTGCCTGTATATTTTGTGTAGATGATGCAATAGCTACAGTGAATATAATCGGTTTATGGTAACTAAAATACATTATATACGTTCTTGATTCGATTGAGTATTTGAGTAAAGATAACGAAAAAATATAGCATCTATTGTTGTTCCTGATTTTGTTATTGAAGTAGGTATAATATCGGTCTTATGGCTCGTGTGTGTTCATTTCATCAGGCTGGGGCTATACACGGCGTTTTCCGCCGCGTTTCGTACGCCGCGTATTCCGCCGCGTTTCCCGTCGAATCGAAAATGCGTTGGTTTATATCGGAGTAGCTATACACAACGGACGTAATACGCCGCGTTTTAATCCGCGGCGGAAAACGCCGGCCGGCTTGCGTTTTGGCGGACGAACGCCGAAGTAATAAAAACGCAAACTCCTAATTTTACATTGTTTTAAATTAGGGTGGGCTATACTGGTGACGGAAAACGTTGCGTTTGCACCATAATTTTTTAGATATTGTACAGATATCCGCGGCGGAATACGCGGCGGAAAACGCCGTGTATAGCCCCAGCCTTAAGCTTCATTTAATTTTATACTGATAACGACTAAGTTATTGTATGCATGTATGAATGTATGTATGTATGTATGTATGTATGTATGTATGTATTATTATTATAAGATAATTCAATTTTACTTATTACTATTTAAATTTAAAATGATTGGTATAAAATATAATGTTAGTGATAAATATTTTGGATTATGCTGTTTCCGGTTATACTTATTAATTAATATTATTTGTATTTAATCTTTAATTACATAATATATAGGTATTATAATATTTAAACAATAAAAAATAAAATTTTTGAGCGGAGTTAGGGTTGAGATGAATAGATGATATATATAAAATTGCAGAAATGCATTCGTCGAATACTTTAGTTTTTAATTTTGAACAGAGCAATAGTTATTTTATTATATTTTAAAGACATTCGAATTAAATAGGAACAATATCATTTCAGATAGCTGTTGAGTGTAGACGCGGTCTCATGTTTTGGTGGTAAAACCATTTCTTCGAGTAAAATCGATTCCAATATTATTTTTATTAACGTTTATTCTTTTATTTCGATTGTAAGCGTAGGCTTGCAGGTCTTGGTGGTCTGTAGACGAGGATGACAGTACCCAACTCATATAAATCATTTCGGACACAAAAGGGATGGAATGCTTGTCTGCACATGTGTACGATTTAGGTCACAGCTCACATAAGTGAAATCGAACAACTAAAATACAAATCCTGCTAGTATTATTGCAATACGTTTCTCTTAGTCGTGAAACTGCGCAGTATTTCCTTCAGCTCTTTATACATAATGGATATTTTGTTGACCATCTGCTGTGACATTGTGACAATAGTTTATAATGCAGGTACTTTGATCCCTAACGTACAATGCCACGCCGGTCCCTTGTGCTGTGACTGACCGAAGGGCGCCAGCCAGCCGAGTCAGCAACAGAACACGGCACCGACGCCGTCGACCGCAGATATAAGAATAATAACAAATATATACCTATAGCCATAGCCTTGTATATCGTGACGGATTTTCGTCTTATTTATGTATAAGACGAATCTGAAAACATATTTGAATTTGTCACTCAAGTCTACTTGAGAACGGTCAGTCCATATTTTTAATATTGTCTACCAAATTCCTAAAATCATTATATTACAAACGAGTAATTAAAAAACTGTCATATTTCAATTATTTAAAAAGTTATATTTTAATATCAAAAATGTGGACTGGCCGTTCTCAAGTAGACTTGACGAAAAATTCAAATTTGTTTTTAGTGATTATATAGTATATAGGTACATTATGAAATTAATTCACAGACCTGTCACTTGTGCCACCTTTTTTCAATATCAATACAAATATTTATAGTGTACCTTTAACCTTTTCAATTATGATTACTGGGTTTTGCTAACATTATTATTTTGAAAGGGCCGATTGAATTCGAATAACTAAAATCCACATACTGCAATATGTATTATTACAATACGTTTCTCTAAGTCGAGAAACTGCGCAGTATTCCCTTCAGCACTATATATTTTTACGGATTATAATGATGTACACTCTTCAGTTATAAAATGCAACAATATCGTCTTGAGCCTTAACATAATGTGTATATTTTGTTGACCATCTGCTATTTTGCAGTGACAATGGTTTATAGTGCAGGTATACCTAACATATACCGCCACACCGGTACACTATACAGTGTACACGTAACCTTCGGTCAACGGGAAATGTTATCGGCGCTGCAAACACGATTACTGTCTTTTTATCTTCATGCTTAAATACAAAAAGAACACACACACACGACACACATCACCTTTGAGCTCAAAAACGTAAACCACTGTAGACTTAAATTATTTACAGTTGATAAATACGTCAGCGTTTTCTACACACAATTAAGCGGAGATAATGACGATTGTATTTCAAAGAGACGATAAAAACCAATTTATAAGTAATTAAATTTATTAATACTACATGATGTGATAATAATAATTCTTTATTTTCCAGTCGGTTAGTCATTAACCATCAATTTAAACGACAAAATTATTGATTTTGAATACGTTAGTGTGCCCAACATATGTAAAGTTTTTTTGGTAGTTATTATTTATGATTCGTGAAAAATAAAATGGATTACAAACACGGCCCTCACCAGTCGCCGTACTCGTTGCGGACGGTCTCGTGTTATAGTATAGGTCACCTTCTATGACGGACCAGATCGCACCACCCAGCCGAGTCAGGAACAGAACACAGCAACGACGCCGTCAACCGCTGATGATAATAATAACAAATATAATATATAGCTATAGCCTTGTATTATAAATTGTGACAGATTTTCGTTTTATTTATGAATAAGACGAATCTAATTAGAGTAATCTAATACTCAGAGTACAAGACAAAAGAGATAAGTTATGTTTTTGAAAAAAAAAAAAACAGTTAACTCATGCAAAAGTTCAAAGCTGTTCTGTTATTTTTTTTACTATACTCAATTATTATTCATTTTACGTTTTAATAAATTATTTCGGTTACAATACAAGCATGCATACAATACATTTTAATACCTAGCTATTATTAATATAGCCGTATATGTTTGGCCAAAACAAATGTTACTTACACAGTTACACATTTCGTTAAATAAAGCAGTTATAAAATATAAAACCCTATAACTAAGTCAAATACATAAAGTTAGAGAAATTCAACAACATTTCACAAACATTTTATACCGTAGGTACGCAATCATCATGTTCCTCAAAATGTACACAATTCTGTACGTTTGATAAGGAATGTATAATACAAGCAATCGTGTTCTATTAGATTTATTGTAGGTACATTTTATGCTCTCGAATATTGAAATAATATGCCTGAAACTACTAGGGACTCATCCGATGATGCGTGCGTGTACGAGATAGTCGTATTTGTAATCTTTTAAGAAATAAAATTGATATTGGTAATAAATCATTTTTAATTTTATTAATACCTAATTAAAATAATTTATTTATTAATATTATTAACCTTTTGACTAAAATCATTTAGTCCAAATGTTCATATGCACTACAATCTACATATTATACACACACACATCTATATATATACATGATTTTGATGTTATATCGAAGTTATACGGTCATGTATCATAATTCATCCAGAATTTTAGACTTGCTCGTTTGATAAGGACTGTATAATATAAGCAATCATGTTTTACTAGATTTATTGTAAGTAGATTTTATGCTTTCAAATATTGAAATAATATATCTGAAGCTACTAGGGTATCATCTTACAATGTGCGTGCTCGAGTTTTAGAATATAATCTAATTTGGTGCCAAAGTACCTATGACATTTTTTTTAAGTATTAAAATTAATAAATAAATCTTAAAATGTTTTAAATGCTATAAGTATGAAAATATAATTTTATCAGTGTACCATATAAATCACTTCGGACACAAAAGGGACGGAATGCTTGTCTGCACAAGTGTAAGATTTAGGTCACAACTCAGTTCATAAGTGAAACCGAACAACTAAAATACGAATCCTGCAATGTATTATTTCAATACGTTACTCTAAGTCAGGAAACTGCGCAGTGCGCAGTATTTCCTGATCTTTATATTTTTACGAATTATATATTATTTTATAAAATTCTACAATATCGTCTTGTGCCTTTACAGAATGTATATATTTGGTTGACCATCTGCTATTTTGCTGTGACAAATGACAATGGTTTATGGTACAGGTAACGTACACCGCCACTCCGGTACACCGTACACGTACCCTTTGGTCAACAGGACGTGTTATTTGCGCTGCAAACACGATTACTGTCTTTTTATCTTCATGCTTAAGCACAAAAAGAACACACACACACGACACACATCACCTTTGCGCTCAAAAACATATAACACTGTTGACTTAAATTATTTACAATTGATAAATACCAACATCATTTTATACAATATACGATATAGGCACCTAATATTATGATGTGCATACTTCATTCACATTTTATTACATTGTAACTAAGTTTTAGTAGTGTTAGTAAATCATTATAGACATTGTGATATTTAAAGCACAATGTTGTAAAATACTTTAGAACCTACATTATAATATATAATTTTCTTAGTACGAAAATGTGTAATCACAATGTTGTGTTTTCTTAAATATAACAAAAACACAATCGTTTTTCACAAAATAAAAAGGTAAAAAGTCCACAATGGCGTCACACCCTCGCACACTACACTAGGTATACTGGGTGTATAGAAATGGTGAACCAATATAAGTTAACTTCGTGTTATATTAACACATCTCAATACTAGCCACCCTGGTATATTATGCACAAACATATATAATATTTATGTATTAATATTAATGTAGTTATTTTATAAATATAAAATACATTAAACTTATTATTTTTGAATGTAGATTTTACATGTAATCGAGTTTATGATAAAATTTTAATTTGTAACATTTTTAAGCTTTCTTGAAAAAATATACTTGGTAATAATATGTAGGTTGGTATAATTAGAAAATATATTTAATACAATTGACGATTTCATATTTTGTATTAAACAACTATAATAGTATCAATTATTTAATGGAAACTGCTATTAAACGACAACTCAAATTGAATTTAGTTATAATACTATAATTATTTTTTGTTATTATTTGAATTTGTCGCCCAAGTCTACTTGAGAACGGTCAGTACATATTTTTGATATTATCTACCAAAATCCTAAAGTCATAATTTTACAAACGAGTAATTAAAAAACTGTTATATTTTAATTGTTTAAAAAGTTATATTTTAATATCAAAAATGTAGACTTGACGAAAAATTTAAATTTGTTTTTAGTGGTTATAATATAGTATATACATTATGCAATTAATTCACAGACCTGTCACTTGTGCCACCTTTTTTCAATATCAATACAAATATTTGTAGTGTACCTTTAACCTATTCAATTATGATTATTGGGTTTTGTTAACATTATTATTTTGAAAGGGCCCATTGAAATCGAATAACTAAAATACACACACTGCAATGAATTATTACAATACGTTTCTCTAAGTCGAGAAACTGCGCAGTATTTCCTTCAGCACTATTTATTTTTACGGATTATAATGATGTACACTCTTGAGTTATAAAACACAAAAATATCGTCTTATGTCTTCACATAACGTGTATATTTTGTTGACCATCACCTATTTTGCTGTGACAATGGTTTATAGTGTAGGTACCTTAAAACGTATAGGTACCTCCACACCGGTACACCATACGGCATACACTTACCCTTCGGTCAACGGGAAGTGTTATCGGCGCCATAAACACGATTACTGTCTTTTTATCTTCATGCTTAAATACAAAAAGAACACACAAACACACACACACACGACACACATCACCTTTGCGCTCAAAAACATATACCACTGTTGACTTAAATTATTTATAGTTGATAAATACCCACATAATTTTATACAATATACGATATAGGCACCTAATATTATGATGTGTATACTTCATTCAAATTTTATTACATTAATAAAATACATTATTATAAAAATACAATATACCTAGTACCTACATTATAAATACATTATTACATTATCATTATTATTTACATTAATTTATTACATTTTTATTAAGTTTTGGTACTGTAAGTAAATCATTACAGACATTATGATATTTAAAGCATAATATTGTGAAATACTTTAAAGTTTATGATATAATTTTAATTTATAACATTTTTAAGTGTTCTTGAAAAAATATACTTAGTAATATGTAGGTTGGTACAATTAGAAAATATATTTAATTTAATTTACGATTTTATATTTTATATTAAACAAATATAATAATAGTATCAATTACCTATATTTAATGGAAAGTCCTATTAAACGACAACTCAAATTTAATTTAGTTATAATACTACAATTATTTTTGCATAATCTGTTATAATTTACAAACACGTCAGCATTTTCTACACACAATCAAGCGGAGATAATGATGGCTATATTTCAAAAAAAACGATAAAAAACTAATTTAAATGTAATTAAATTTATTAATACTACATGATGTCATAATAATAATTCTTTATTTTCCAGTCGGTTAGTCATTAACCATCAATTTAAACGACAAAATTATTGATTTTGAATACGTTAGTGTGCCCAACATATGTAAACTTTTTTTGGTAGTTATTATTTATGATTCGTGAAAAATAAAATGGATTACAAACACGGCCCTCACGAGTCGCCGTACTCGTTGCGGACGGTCTCGTGTTATAGTATAGGTTACCTTCTATGACGGACCAGATCGCGCCAGCCAGCCGAGTCAGGAACAGAACACGGCAACGACGCCGTCAACCGCTGATGATAATAATAACAAATAGATATAGCCATATCCTTGTATTATAAATCGTGACAGATTTTCGTCTTATTTATGTAATAAGACGAATCTAATTAGAGTAATCTAATACTCAGAGTACAAGACAAAAGAGATACCTAAGTTATGTTTTTGAAAAAAAAAACAGTTAACTCATGCAAAAGTTCAAAGCTGTTCTGTTATTATTTTCACTATACTCAATTATTATTCATTTTACGTTTTAATCAATTATTTCGGTTACAATACATACATGCATACAATACATTTTAATACCTAGCTATTAGTAATATAGCCGTATATGTTTGGCCAAGACAAATGTTACTTACACAGTTACACATTTCGTTAAATAAAGCAGTTATAAAATATAAAACCCTATAACTAAGTCAAATACATAAAGTTAAAGAAATTCAACAAACATTTTATGTATAAACCGTAGGTACGCAATCATCATGTACCTCAAAATGTACACAATTCTGTACGTTTGATAAGGAATGTATAATACAAGCAACCGTGTTCTATCAGATTTATTGTAGGTACATTTTATGCTCTCGAGTATTGAAATAATATGCCTGAAACTACTAGGGACTCATCCGATGATGCGTGTGTACGAGATAGTCGTATTTGTAATCTTTTAAGAAATAAAATTGATATTGGTAATAAATCATTTTTAATTTTATTAATACCTAATTAAAATAATTTATTTATTAATATTATTAACCTTTTGACTAAAATCATTTAGTCCAAATGTTCATATGCACTACAATCTACATAATATACACACACACACACACACACACACACACACACACACACACACACACACACACACACATCTATATATATACATGGTTTTGATGTTATATCGAAGTTATACGGTCATGTATCATAATTCATCCAGAACTTTAGACTTAATATAAGCAATCGTGTTTTACTAGATTTATTGTAGGTAGATTTTATGCTTTAAAATATTGAAATAATATATCAGAAGCTACTATATAGGGTATCATCTTACAATGTGCGTGCTCGAGTTTTAGAATATAATCTAATTTGGTGCCAAAGTACCTATGACATTTATTTTAAGTATTAAAATTAAAAAATAAATCTTAAAATGTTTTAAATGCTATAAGTATGAAAATATAATCTTATCAGTGTAAAAAAAGAGTTAAATAATATGAGGAGGACAATACACAACCCATATATAAATCACTTCGGACATAAAAGGGACGGTATGCTTGTCTGCACACGTGTACGATTTAGATCACAGCTCAGCTCATAAGTGAAATCGAACAACTAAAATACGAACCCTGCAATGTATTATAGCAATACGTATCTTTAAGTTCGGAAACTGCGCAGTATTTCCTTCAGCTCTTTATACATAATGGATATTTTGTTGACCATCTGCTGTGACATTGTGACAATGGTTTATAATGCAGGTACTTTGATCCCTAACGTACAATGCCACGACGGTCCCGTGTTCTATGACTGACCGAAGGACGCCAGCCAGCCGAGTCAGGAACAGAACACGGCACCGACGCCGTCTACCGCAGTTATAAGAATAATAACAAGTATATACCTATAGCCATAGCCTTGTATTTTAAATCGTGACGGATTTTCATCTTATTTATGTATAAGACGAATCTGAAAACATATTTGAATTTTTCATCAAATATACTTCAGAACGTCCAGTCCACAATTTTTATTAAAATATAAATTTTTAAACAATTGTAATATGACAATTTTTAATTACTCGTTTGTTATATAATGATTTTAGGAATTTGGTAGATAATATCAAAAATGTGCACTGACCGTTCTCAAGTAGACTTGAGCGACAAATTCAAATATGTTATACTTCAGGTATATATATATAAATATAGAGTTGTCTCTTTAAAACACAAATAAAAGCACGTAGTATGCGTCTCTCATGCTGAGACTCGAACTGACAATACGTATAGACATATGGTACTATGTTATATGCCCCATAATCTCTTTTCTTATACCTTGCTTTTAATATACTAATATAATATACGCTGTTTCCGGTGCGTCGATAAATCACTGTCTATGTATATAGAAAGAATATCATCCTCGAAATATTTGATCGAATAATACCAACCATATGTCCATATCTATAGCTATATATACCGTGTACATGTGTCCAAATTGCTTAACCATTACCCGTTGTGCACGTTTGAGACACGCAAAGGCAGCACATTTTATAACAATTCATCCGAATGCGTGGTGGGTGGTAAGTATGCATAGTAGGTGGATAATACATTAGTGTACTACCTATATATATAATATGTGTCGATTGTGCTGTTCTCGAATGTCTGGACAAAAAAAAAAAAATATTGTATAAACGTTACCTACCTATATAATGATAAATTGTGATGTTATTCGCAAGGGATTTAAGACGTGCAGCCTATACGAATCCATCGACCACTATTTTATGAAATCGGTCAATAAATCCGCATTCCGCATTTGGCGCCAGACATCCGAGTAAATAATAATAATGAATTACTGTGACCAATGAAAACTTTTGGGTACACTGAACACCTACGGTATTTCAATATTATAAAATTATAAATATTATAAAACTAATGAAAACCCGACACTAATAATATATGGAGCATGGCTGTGTTTTTAAAAGAAATCAAAACGATAAAATGATACCTTCACAACGCACATCGCCTTGGCGACCTATGTCCAGGTTCAATATCGATAAGTAATATTGTTACAAACAACTTTAATTGTACGATTATATTTTCGTTTCGCACTCATTCGCAGTGGTTTTCCTTTGTGCTTATTTTTCATTTTTTTTTTTTTGTTCTCCGATACGGACGGTGGAACGGACAATTCCGGGAACGTCGTAACGATCCCGCTATACTGCTGGAGTTCGTGACGAACCGGAAACGACAATGGAGCCGTTAATCGTGGACAAAGACTTACCAGAAGCCGAACTGGAACTCGGACAACAGTAGGAGCCGGTGCAGGAGGTGTTGGCGGCAATTCCGTCGGCAGACCAGCCCGTCTCCAATGTGACCGCGCTTGTTATACGACTTCCGTGCACCACAGGCCGCCTGCTTCTTGTCGGCGCCACCGTCGCAGACCACTCCCGTCTTCGCGACTCTATGGCGACCGCCGACTGTCGTCTAACCGGCCTTACGATCACCGCCTCCCTGATGGACGACAATCCATACGCGGCGAAGAAGGAGAACGACTCCGAAATCAAAAACATGGACCGTTGCGGCCGTTGCAGCCGCGGCTACAGCCGGAGCTTCCGCGGACGGAGCTGCAGCGGAGCGGAAGCGACGACAGTGAAAAGTCCGTCGTTGCGGAGGTCGCCGACGAGCGGACGGCCGGAAGTCGTCTCGTGGGCAAGGTCGGTAAGACGACAGGTGGCGGTCGTGGTGGAGTCGCGAAGACGGGAGTGGTCTGCGACGGTGGCGCCGACAAGAAGCAGGCGGCCTGTGGTGCACGGAAGTCGTATAACAAGCGCGGTTTGAATACATTATTACCTAATTATAATTAGGTTGTTATTTAAATTTCAAACAGAATAATATGTTATAATATAAATATATTAATATTTTTTAATTATAAAATTTTAATTTATTATTTATTATACTAAATATTATTAATATAATATCAACTTTAAAAGTTTCAATAATAACGAGTGAACAAATTTCTACACAACATTTTGGTGCGCCCGTGGCAATGGTTGTCATTCCCCCCCTCTCCCCCTCTAACTGATATCCAGGATGTACTGCTTATATATAGTGGTCAGAATTCTACTGATTTTGTATAGCACTTCAGCTACTCCCTCCAAAATGTAGCGTGCTATCACCGGTACTGTTCTTCACATAAGCAACTAATCACAGAATAAATTAAACAAGTAGCGGGTATGTACCTATACCTATTAATTGCCTATGACTTACTCAATATACACCACTTTCGTTTATTTTGAATATGTGTGTATAGGGAATTTATTTTTTTAATAGTAATAAGGGTATAGGTAGTAGCGGTACTACAAATTAATTTCTGTCAAAAATATCCTATTTGTTCTGTACAATTTGTCGTAACAATAACTTTAAATTCATCTAGGTATAAATATTTAAAAATGTCATTATAAATAGGTTTACGAAAAGTTTCAAGTGTCTACGAATAATACTTTTTGAATTACTAATGAAATACTACTTTTGAAATAGTTAAAAAAATTTTTTTTTTTGTTTAAATAATATCTAATCTCGTGTCTATGTACCTATTTTCGATAATTTTAAACTGCAATAAAAGAATAAGTTATAAATTATAATGAACAATGTACTAAATGTTTGAGCTTTATAACCAAGCATATCATTTTATTGACACATAATTAATAGGAATATAAACAAATAATTTCATAAAAGTACTTGTAATATTATTATTACAAGAAAAAAACTAAAAAAAAATCGAAAATATTAATCATTTAAAAACAATCTTTAATTGAAAAAGATAATAACATTGATAACAAATAAAAAATATATAATTTAAAAAATCGGAAAACAAGGAAAGTTGGTATACATTAGTAAGTGTTAAATGCATAGACATATAAAGAGATCTCTTTATATGTCTATGGTTAAATGAGCCACTGTAATGGATTTGCATACGGAAAAAAAATGTAGTTGATGTTACTATAATTGTAATAGTTTTGACTATATTTTATAGTTTTATATAGGACAGCTTTTTCTTAATTAATATTACTATATTATTATCGTTATCCTATTATAGCTATGGTAACTATAATATAGTAATGTACTAGTGTCAACTAAAATATCCCAATAACTTTTATTGAGTATTTATTTCATTTTTCATTTATTTTAATATCTTAGAACCATTTTATTAAACAAGTTATATTATGATTACTCTACATTTAATTATAAACCTAATGGTTATATTCAAAAAAAAAAAATACAAATGCATATATTATTATTAGGTAATTTATAATAATATTGGTGTGTTTACATATATATAAAGTATTAAAAACATGATTTTATATCATCCTTTTATTCAATAAGTTATAGTATACATACTCTACATTTATAAATGAATCTAATGCTTATAGTTAAATATTTGTGGAATAAAAATTCATAATTATTAGTAACAAAATAACAAAAGAAATGGTGAGTTTACACAGTACAAACATATTTAAATAAAAAAAGAGATTACATTTATTTTCTATTTGATATCATCCTTCTATTCATTAAGTTATAGTATAGATACAATACATTTATAAATGAATCTAATGGTTATATTTTAAAATTTGTAATATGAATGCATACATTTTTATTAGGTAATTTGCAATAATATTGGTGTATTTACACGTATATAAAGTATTAAAAACATGATTTTATATTTCCTTAATTTTATATAATCCTACTATTTAATAAGTTATAGTATAGATACTCTACATTTATAAATGAATCTAATGGATATATTTTAAAATTTGTAATATGAATGCATAAATTTTTATTAGGTAATTTGCAATAATATTGGTGTATTTACACGTATATAAAGTATTAAAAACATGATTTTATATTTCCTTAATTTTATATCATCCTTTTATTCAATAAGTTATAGTATACATACTCTACATTTATAAATGAATCTAATGCTTATAGTTAAATATTTGTGGAATAAAAATTCATAATTATTAGTAAAAAAACAAAAGAAATGGTGAGTTTACACAGTACAAACATATTTAAATAAAAAAAGAGATTACATTTATTTTCTATTTGATATCATCCTTCTATTCATTAAGTTATAGTATAGATACAATACATTTATAAATGAATCTAATGGTTACATTTTAAAATTTGTAATATGAATGCATATATTTTTATTAGGTAATTTACAATAATATTGGTGTATTTACACGTATATAAAGTATAAAAACATGATTTTATATTTCCTTAATTTTATATCATCCTTTTATTCAATAAGTTATAGTATAGATACAATACATTTATATATATGAATTTAATGGTTATATTTTAAAATTTGTAATATGAATGCATAAATTTTTATTAGGTAATTTGCAATAATATTGGTGTATTTACACAATACACGTATATAAAGTATTCAAAACATGATTTTATATTTCCTTAATTTTATATCATCCTTTTATTCAATAAGTTATAGTATAGATACTCTACATTTATAATGAATCTAATGCTTATAGTTAAATATTTGTGGAATAAAAATTCATAATTATTAGTAACAAAATAACAAAGGAAATGGTGTGTTTACACAGTACAAACATATTTAAATAAAAAAAGAGATTACATTTATTTTCTATTTGATATCATCCTTCTGTTCATTAAGTTATAGTATAGATACAATACATTTATATATGAATCTAATGGTTATATTTTAAAATTTGTAATATGAATGCATATATTTTTATTAGGTAATTTACAATAATATTGGTGTATTTACACGTATATAAAGTATTAAAAACATGATTTTATATTTCCTTAATTTTATATCATCCTTTTATTCAATAAGTTATAGTATAGATACAATACATTTATATATGAATTTAATGGTTATATTTTAAAATTTGTAATATGAATGCATAAATTTTTATTAGGTAATTTGCAATAATATTGGTGTATTTACACAATACACGTATATAAAGTATTCAAAACATGATTTTATATTTCCTTAATTTTATATCATCCTTTTATTCAATAAGTTATAGTATAGATACTCTACATTTATAAATGAATCTAATGGTTATATTTTAAAATTTGTAATATGAATGCATAAATTTTTATTAGGTAATTTGCAATAATATTGGTATATTTACACGTATATAAAGTATTCAAAACATGATTTTATATTTCCTTAATTTTATATCATCCTTTTATTCAATAAGTTATAGTATAGATACTCTACATTTAATTATGAATCTAATGCTTATAGTTAAATATTTGTGGAATAAAAATTCATAATTATTAGTAAAAAATAACAAAGGAAATGGTGTGTTTACAGTACAAACATATTTAAATAAAAAAAGAGATTACATTTATTTTCTATTTGATATCATCCTTCTGTTCATTAAGTTATAGTATAGATACAATACATTTATATATGAATCTAATGGTTATATTTTAAAATTTGTAATATGAATGCATATATTTTTATTAGGTAATTTACAATAATATTGGTGTATTTACACGTATATAAAGTATTCAAAAATGATTTTATATTTCCTTAATTTTATATCATCCTTTTATTCAATAAGTTATAGTATAGATACTCTACATTTATAAATGAATCTAATGGTTATATTTTAAAATTTGTAATATGAATGCATAAATTTTTATTACGTAATTTACAATAATATTGGTGTATTTACACATATATAAAGTATTCAAAACATGATTTTATATTTCCTTAATTTTATATCATCCTTTTATTTAATAAGTTATAGTATAGATACTCTACATTTAATTATGAATCTAATGGTTATATTTTAAAATATTTGGAATAAAAATTGATAATTTTTATTTACAAAATAAAAAAGGAAATGGTGTGATTACACAGTACAAACATATTATTAACTATTAAAAATATTCAATTATTTTCATATATTTCATTTTATTATTTGATTCAATAAGTTATATTAGAGTTTCTTTACATTTAAAAATGATTCTTGTGGTTAACCCTTCAACGGTGTGAAACTAAAACATATATTGTTCATTTACAATATAAAAAAGGAAATGGTGTGTTTACCTAGTAGAAATGTAATGAAAGTTGTCAAAAAAGAATTTTATTTTTTTATTTTCCTTAACAACATTTTATTCAAAAAGTTATATTATAGTTAGTCTACATTTATAAATGATGATTATGGTTATAAATGCAACTGTCTGAAATTAAAACTCGATTATTTTTCATGAAACTAAATTGTGAATTTGTATTTCAACGGATAATAATTATGATATGAATTTGGTTTTGGTTTAACCTTAATCTTATAGGGATATATTATGTATAAAATAATTTTATAAAATGTTTATGGCTAATGTTACGGGTTTTGTATCAATAGATTAAAATAATATTCTTCATGTACTCTTAATCCTTTCTTCCACTCATTGTTTCCTTTTTTTTTGGCTCATTTACACTGTGGATTGGTGCTGCTAGATGTCTTATTTTCTCTGTATCTGCTTTGCTGCTATTGATGTTGTGCTGGAATTTTCCAGCTGTCTCTCTTGACTATCTAAAACGGAATGCGATTAGTTTTGGTTCCCTAATGTCTTAGCAACTTATTAAAAACATTGTAGTCACTTATTTTTTCAGATTGAAACCTAAATGAAAAGTTTAGTTCACATTTGCAAGTCTATGCATGGTTACTGCTATAGTTTTTACTGCATTAGGTCTATCTGAAATTAAATATGATTAATATCTGTTCACTTATGTGCCTGTAGTTAATTTAATAGCAGATCATATTATAGACCAGTGGTTCTCCGACTGATATAATATCCGCCTCGCGTATGTTAATATCATATGAGCGATGTACTATAGCCAAGGCTATAATCAACGACGACAATATAATATCATTTATCAGAAATTAACAATACAATAAGAATATATTGAAATATTCATACCATTAATTTATTTTACCTGAACTTCACAACAACTATTCACGATTTCTCATACGGTGTTCATAATTTTGACTGGTGTATTGCATTGATACAATGTTTTGAAATATTATATATTGTAGGCGATCAGGTACCGTATCATGAATCTTAGAATATAATTTTCTTTTATTTCATTTGTTTTTAGTGTTGCCGTGTTGGTTTTTTATTTAAAATATTAATATAATATATCCGTTGTTATCATTATCAGTTATCTGTTTATTATTATTTAGATATGGTCATGAAGATTAGAGATAAGGAGACCAAACTCCGTATACAAAATATGGCCCGACAAAAGTCGCACGGTTATTCTGCCACCAGGAGCGCGTCGTTCGATTAGAGGGCTATGTTTTACCACATATTGTATGTATTTTACTATAAATGTACGTTATTTTTGTATTTGAATGAAATATAAATTATCATTCATTACTTATTACCTGATTTTATTTAAGTATACTTAAATATACAAGTAAAGTTCAAAAGGTGTTTCCTGTAAAAAAAGTTTAAAATTCAAAATATTATATATAATATATAAATAATAATAATATAAATAATTGATTTTTGTTGTTTGACATCTAAAGCATAACCAGTATTACACCTTGGTACAAAACAGCACTTAACCATTTTTAATGTTTAGGTAAAAAAAAATAAAAAATACAAATTACTCTGGTTTTATGTATAATTATTGTATTCAAATAATCAAACAAATACAAAATAATAATACAAATTATTTGAAACCTTATCATTGTCTATTTAAAAATTAATATTTTGATGAATTCAATAATAAATAACCATATGGAAATCATCTATGTCCATGTGTTTAATAGCTATTGTAAAATGTAGGTTCGATTAGAGGGCTACATTTTACAACTATAGCATGTAGACATGTAGTATTATTATACTATTTATACTATATATAATAGGAATTATGTATGTTTTTCGAATTAATCATGATTTATTATTCCTTGCAAATAATTTATTACTTTATGATTTAGATCAGATCTAAAACATATTTACAGAAATAGGGGGATATTGGTTAAAATTGGTTCAATAATAAAAAACAAATATATTATTATAATTAGCTATTAAACATATGGACATAGATGATTTCCATATGATTATTTATTATTGAATTCATCAAAATATTAAATTTTTAAATAGACAATGATAAAGTTTCAAATAATTTGTATTATTATTTTGTATTTGTTTGATTATTTAAATACAATAATTATACATAAAACCAGAGTAATTTGTATTTTTTTATTTTTTTTACCTAAACATTAAAAATGGTTAAGTGCTGTTTTGTACCAGGGTGTAATACTGTTTATGCTTTAGATGTCAAACAACAAAAATCAATTATTTATATTATTATTATTTATATATTATATATAATATTTTGAATTTTAAACTTTTTTTACAGGAAACACCTTTTGAACTTTACTTGTATATTTAAGTATACTTAAATATAAGCAGGTAATAAGTAATAAATGATAATTTATATTTCATTCAAATACAAAAATAACGTACATTTATAGTAAAATACATATAATATGTGGTAAAACATAGCCCTCTAATCGAACGACGCGCTCCTGGTGGCAGAATAACCGTGCGACTTTTGTCGGGCCACTTTATAAACGGGCGGCTCATAGGAGTTTGGTCTCCTTATCTCTAATCTTCATGGATATGGTATTACCACTTTGATAGAGAAGATATACTGGAGCGCGGACTCGGCCATACAAAAGAACTGTTGCGTTTGACGTTACCCCCACCTTCGAAGGGCAAAACGTTTTATTTTTACACAGCAAAATACGATGTTATTATAAGTTATGATTTTTTTTCATTCATAGTCGCTGAGATAGTTGCTCAAATGCCCATATAACTGATAAGTAAATTAGGTATCTATTTCATTCTACTAAAAAGTAAAAAGACAATAAATCATCAGCTACCTACCACAACATAACAAAATTAAAAATATAATATATTGGTCAACAAAAATATGATATTAGTAGTATTTTTTATTTCAGTTTCCTGCCATTTGACATTATAGTTTTGTGAAGATTTTACTTAGAATTTTGTATTATAATAACAATAATGGTTTTAATGTATTTATTAATTTATATTTTTTATAATATATTAAGATATCTACTATATACACCTTGTTGATTAAATGTATTAAATACTCTTAATAATATTTATTAATTAATATTAATATATAGGTATCTAATTAATAATTTTAAACATTATTCAAATAAACTAATAAGATTGTCATAACCTTTTATAAGGTAATTCTAGTTCTATACTTGAATTTCTTGCTGTATAAAACAATTTTATGTATTGTCTATATTATTGACTCTATATGTTTGATCCCCCCAGGCACCTCCCATCACATTCAACTTATGCCATTGAAGATGTTATAGCTAATACCATTGATTATACATAGTATAATATGTATTATACTATGTATAATCAATGCTAATACCTACGAATTAAATAGTTTAAAAGTTTGCTTTAGTAAATGTATGATAATTATACTAAAATAAAATTATTCATTATTAACCAAAAACATACATTGATACATTATAATTTAGCCTTTATAACAATGTTAGGTATATGAAACACGTAAAGTGCGTGCATAATTTTTGTTATGTAGGTATTTATACGCAATAAAAATTAAAAACACTCTTCATTGAATTATTTTAAATATTTTAATTTTATTTTATAATATAAAAAGAATGAACCATTATATTTGAATGTAAATAAATAAATTAAAATCATAAATCTAAAATGTCACTATATAATAAAATTATACAAATAATGATTACAAAAATCAAAAAGAATTAGGAATGAATCTTAAGAATCTAATGTATATTATACAGATATTTTGAACTTAAAACTTATACCTAATAATACTTTATAAATTAAAATACTTTTATAATAGGCCAATATACTTCTATAGCTGTAACGTATAGCTTACCAACAGCGAAACTTTTATAATATTAAAATAATAATAATATAGAAACAATTGCAGGTGAGAACCGACAACACAAATAAATAATTCAAATGATATTAAAAAAAATAAATAAATTAAAGTCGGTATAGTTCGTATACGTGAAAAAGTAATATCATGACAAAAAAAAAAACCAATAATAATTATAATAATAAAAGTAAAAATAAATCATTAACTCTAATTAATTATGTCACAACATAAATTAAGTGGCACTCGTTACATAGTGTTTGCAAAACCGAAGCGTGGTACGACGACAGATTTCGACTTGTAGTAGCAATAATACACCAGAGCGATCAACACGAAGACCGTGACGAAGAAGAGTATTCCGAACGACGGGGACCGATAAGCCGTGGAGTTGACCGTGCGGGTGAACCGGTCGCCGATGGTGACGACTAGGGCTGGGACGCCGTGCAGCAGATCGGACGGCGAGGCCGTCTTGCACACGATATGGCGTCGGGTGACCGCGGTCACGTTGCAAGCGACCGAGGACGGGTCGTTGGCGGATTCGACGACCGCGACGTCGGCGGCCCGGTAACCGCGACCCAGGTCCAGTCCGCTGATCATCACGGTCCGACCGGAGGCCGACACGGAGAAGTCCACCAGCACGGGATCGGAGTGCGCCACGTACCCGTCGGTGTCCGGTTGTGGCGGCATGTCGGAAACGTGACCGTCGACGTGCCGGACGCGGAACCCGAAACGCAACCGTTCCGGCGAGTCGCCGGCGCCGCCGGTCGGCCCGTCCAGTCTCGGGGTGCCGCACACCATGAACGTGTCGTTGACCGGGCGGCAGTGGGCGGCGGCCAGCCGGCGGACGCCGCCCCTGTCCGCGTACATGACGGCGTCGCTGACGCACGCGAAACCGGTACCGCGGACCGGCGCGGCCGTGCCGCCGGACGCGATGCCCTCGAACCGTTGACCGGCGGTCAGCGCGGGCTCCGCGCCGTAGGCGAACGTCAGCGGGCCGTCCGGTCCGTCCTGGACGCGCAGCTTGCCGTCGAACAGCGCGCGAACGACGCCGACCGCGGCCCGGTCCGACGGCCCGGTCAGGCACAGGATGCGGTCGGCGTACCGGGCCACCACTTCGCACGGTACCGACGAAGGCGACCCGCCGTCGTCCTCCGCGGCGGCGGTCACGGTGACGGTCACCAGACTGCCGGCGTTCAGCTGTCGTCCGCGGACGGTGAGCAGAGTGCCGCCGGTCAGCGGGCCGCACGACGGGCTGACGTCCGTGATTTCGGGGTAGACGAGCCGGAACGTTTGCGCCGACTCGACCGTCAGCGACGATGCGCCGTAGGAGATCGTTACCGGGCCGCTGACGTAGGCGGTCCGAGGTCGCACCTCGCCCGGCCCGGGGGCGGTCAGCACGCACGTGACCCCGGTGCCGCGAACCGTGGACTCGGGTCGCGCGCACGCCCGTCCGGCCGCGGTCACTGTCACCTCGCCGCCGTCGGCCAGTATCGAGTGGTTACTGACCGTCACGCTTATGCGCACGCCGCCCGTCCACAGCGCGGACGACGGTTCCACGGACCGGACGCGCACGTCCTCGCATCCGGACGACGCGGGCACGGTGGCCGCGAGGCGGTCGTCGGCCGGCATCGCGGCGTTCCGGTCGGTGTCGCTGTGACCGACGTAGTACAGGTACCGGCCCGTGGCCACGTTCCGGCTGGAGCACCACTTGTAATGGTACGCGTAGTGGCCCACGTCCCAAGCGCAGGCCACGCAGCTCTCGGCGTCCATCGGGTACCCGTAGTAGAATTCGTCGTACACCGCGAAGTAACTGTCGGCGGCGTCGTCCAGCCGCAGTATGGTGTCGCCGTCGCCGAACGTCACGTAACAGTGATAGGTCATCAGCCTCTGGTGGTCGAAGCCCAGGTCGGACTTGTCGACGGGCGCGCAACTGATCGTGTCGTTGGACACCCGGGCGGGGCGCGTCACGTCCAACACGACGCACGACACCTGCACGTCCCCGAGAAACGCCATGAACTCGGTCACGTCGTTGGACACCTGCACCTTGTAAACGAAAGGCAGGTAGGCCGCATACGTCACCCTCGTGACGGACGTCACCCGCGGACAATCGGTCGTTTTGCGGACGGCCAGCGACAGCTTTTTCCCGTAGTCCGCGAAACACGCCTGACGTTCCAGCGACCAGACGCACGCCGATCCCTGACCGGTGCATTTTTGACACCTCTTCAGTCCCGAGCAATCGATCGTTGTCGTGTGATTGGCCTGGGCGATGTGACACACGCTGAACAATACCTGTTGAAAACAAAAACAGTCCGACGTAAGTTCAAGTTTTAAAACGTACGGTACAATGTTTTATTTTTATTTATACCGACTGGATTTTGAAGACGTTCAACTATACGAAAGTATTAATATTATGTAATACAACTTAACGGGCCGGGAACATAAAATAATAATATGTACACCCGGGCACCAACTTATTACCCACCACTAATACTTAAAACCTTGATAATATATATGACACTATAGAATAGCTGGGTGTGTAGTGATGTAAATAGCTCGAACAGCAGTGGTCGGGATTGCCGGGCAAATACTGTTGAGCTATGTAATGCTTGTTATGTAAGATGTATAAATATATAAGTGTGTCTATTGTGTGTGTGTAAGACTTAAAAACTATAGAACACGGGTAACTCAATTAATAATGGTAACACAGATTGTAAATATGGTAAAAAATACGTATATAATAATAAATAGTTACGGCCTTTTTGGCCCAACAACGAAAAATAATAATATATTAGTTGCCGGTTCGGCACATCCAATTATAAATAACAATATTATACAACTAACTGCTAAGTATCAATAATAATGCATAATAAATTATCATTTGGCACAACTTTAAAAAATACAAATAAAATAATAATTTAGAAGAAAAAAAAAACTCATAATTTAATTTAATTTATTGTCGGTGCTCGGCTGGCCTGCAGCTGATGCCTAATAGACCTAGCCTATACATAATTAATAATTTCACACACACATAAAAATGCGGCGATTAGCGCCAATAAAATAAGATAGAACGCGGCGATTCGCGTTGTATATATAATAATATGTAATAATAAGATTGTGGCGATTAGCGCACACAAATACATAAAAAACAATAAGGCGCCCTGCACCGATACAATAATAAAAAGGAGATTCGCGTCCTGCACTCACTAACCACCAAAACACTGGTGGTAATGATATAATAACTTTGAAAAGGTGCAAAATTTAAAAAAAAACCGATTCGACGCACGGCGGTGCCTTCACGACGTACGGTACGATATCTTATTGAAACTGATTGAATTACGGTGGCCGTGCTAAATATTCGCGTTCCAGCCGGCCAACATCGGACGATAAGGCGTCCTCGCATAATATTATATGTTATATAACTAACGCGACAATAATAATTAAACAAAAATAAAATAATAAACAAAATATGTGTGCGTGTGTGTGTGACCAGCTATTCCATTATACGTTATTAAAGTATACATATATGTATTATTATTTTTACGTATTATATAATATTATATTAAATGCCTTATGGGGGGGGCTTAGACAACGACAAAAATGATATTTTTTTAGGGTTAACAGAAATGGTTTTAGATCGCTACTGAATTAAGAGGTACCTATATTAAAACTATCTAAGAAAGAAAATATGTTCTTATTAGTTTTAATCAGACTTCACTTTCAAAAAAGGTCTTACTTATAAATTCTTATACATATACGTTATAAACATGATATTGTGTTCAATTTGATATTTACAATAATATGTATACTTACCATTACAATTACTAATAATCCGTTAATAGAAGCATTATGGTTCCAATAAATTCTATTTTTTTCTGAGCGTCGGGCGTTCTCCATAATGTTTGATTTTTGTATGATATACCCTAAAAATAAAAATACTATATACTATATAGTTAATAAAATATACATGGTACAATTTGTTTTTATAATTCAAATACTTCTTTATTTGAACATCAGTATATCTAGGTATATTTTACAATATTTTAAAAGTAGTATGTTCAATATGTTTTCCAGAATATCGGAAAAACCTTTTATTTCAAATAAATATAATATGGCACATTACATTATGTAGGTATATAATATATTTATAATTTATAAACGATCATAACAAATTAAATATATTATTTTCTCAGATGTAATGAAATCAATTACTATAAAAAGAAAATTTAATATAATAATATTTATAGTATAACTATACAAATTAAAAGTTATTTTTATTATATTAATTTATATTTTCATACCTAGTTATACAATATGCATGAAAGTATTAGGTGTCTATAATTTTTGTTGAAACAGGATATTTATAATTATAACCTGATATTACTATCATTAGCTTACAATGGAATTTTTAGGTTGTTATTTATTTTTAATGATTGATAATTAAATTAAATTTACCTATGTTTTTTATATTTACTTTACTCAAGACCGTAGTGTGCTGCCGGGCACCTGCTAAAGCATTTTAAAACGAATTGTTAGACATATAAACGTGTAAGGTATAAATACAACAAAATATATTGCAAAAAAATACTTTCTTTTGAACACTATTTTAGAATTAAAAACGGACATTACGAGATTTGGAGGCCCGTTTATAAAGAACTGCCAACAAGTATCAACAAAATACGATTAAATCACATTACATGAAGTACAGATAATTAGATGCTTCGTATTATTTGGGACTTGGTATATCGGTCTGCGATTATTTACGTCTAAATGTCAAATATGAGTGAGTCTATTAAGAATATTTAATTTTTATCTGCTAACTATTATTATTCGTATAACAGATTTAAACAAATTTTATGAATGATTAATAATGAAAATAATATTATTTTGAATTGTGCCTTCTTTATAGAAAATTGAATTCAGATACCAATATATTATTATATACACGCTTGGTGTAATCATTCGTTCAAAGTCCAGAATACTACAACTGCAGTTTAGTTGTCTATCACGAGCATAATATACTCTCATCATTTTGATATATTATACTATATTTATAGAATATTGCAGTAAATAATCTACTTATGAATAATGTATGGTTGGCCCGATAAAACTTGATTCAAAATTCACGCCTATTCCGATTGTCCAATTTTGTTGTCTAATATGTATATTATTCTATCACACTTGTTATCATTTGATGTTTGAATCTTTCAAATTCACTACAATAGTATCAATATGTAAGCACATTTGTGTAAAAATAATATTATCATCGTAAATAGAATTCATTTATCTAGAATATTTTTTTATTTTTAATTTTTTTTATTGAGTATTTATTATTAATTTTTTAGATTCTAAATGAAGTGATAAATGAACCAATTGATTTTACCTGCAGGCTTCTTACAATGATACATTGATGAATGTTTGGCCATTAAGGGTGTTTAATAGCAATTTAATTAGGTCTATAATAAATATGGCCTATGGGAATTGGATGTGTTAAATTTAAATATAATGACACGTCATTGTGTATGAAAAACGATTTTGAGTGGAGACGGTCTGTCAGTCTACATCACTAATGATCGGCCACACAAACGACCAATAAGTGGTTATCAAACTAATAACTAGGTCATCAAAACGATAAAAATTTTATTGAACTCTTTTTATCCATCATTTGGGCAAATGAACATAAGTATATTTTATAATAATACATTATTTTGATATAGCTATTAAAATAATTTATTAATTATTTTACATTTAGTATTTCGGTAAATTGGTATAACTGTTTTCTAAAATATTGCATTTGTTAAATAATTTGCTAGTACATATTTATTTATTGTAATAATTTATTTTTATACTATATTATATCAACATTATCATCTTATATAATAATTCAATAACTTACACTTTATACATTACATCTTTCTTTAAATACCATAAAAAGGTAAAAATAGGTTCATGTATAATAAATAGATAGTATTTAAAAATAAATCAAATTGTCGTTGCGTATTGTAAAGTTCATAACAATATAATATACGTAAACGTTTTAAATATATATAAATAATGTTTTTAATTTATAACAAAATAATTAATTTCCTTTTTAATTCTAAAGTATGTAGTTTTGTTCAAATTTGAACTTTTTTAAATATTTATAAAAATAATTAAGTTTATATATTTTTTAGGTTTTTAGTTACAGTATGATATTATTGATCAACTAAAATTTTGGAGTAGGTTTCCGCCTTCTGGTAAATATAGTAATCTAGTTGATATTTTGGGGGTCATCATTAGTAAAAATATACCAACACAATAAATTATTCTTTTTATATATCTACGTATTGTAATTTAAATATAGACAAAATTACGTATTTTAACTATAATTAATATCGATGGTAATTATTTTATTTAAATTTAAAAAAATTATTTGTTAATTTAATACTTTTACGTGAGTATTATATTATGAATTTCACTATAATATATATGTGGCTACGTAATGGCCTTTTTAAAATATGTTGATTAATTTAAAGATACTATTTATGTATAGTATACACTATGACCCTATTCACACTGTTTTAGTTTATTTACACTTTACAGTAGTTAGTAATTTATAACTAACATTTAACTAAAAAGTTAATAAAAATTATATAAAATGGTATAATATTATAACAATTATTTAATACTAATAATATAATAAATGCAATATTTTCGAAAAAAAAAAATTATGTCAATCTATCGTAATACTAAGCGTAAAATAATTAACTTTTATGGTTAAAAAAAAAACATATCATAAAATATACTAAGTTATATAGGCTAACAGACTGTCTTCACGTCAGAAGTAGAAAGCAGTAGGTATTTTTTTATTATATTATAATATATTATAAACATAATCAATGTTTCATCATAAATGTACTTTTAAGTTTCAAACGCTCAAGTTAAAAAAATCAAACATAAAAATACAATCGAAAAAAATAATGAATCGTCAATAGGTACTCATTTACAAATAATGAAATATACATCAATTAAATTACAGGAAAACACAACCGTAGAATCTAATAGTATGACTTATTATCACATAATATGCAAGATGCAGCTATATGCTATAAAGGGTTAAAATGTATGACAGCATTATATAATATACCTAACTGATATTACATTGATAACTTATGATATACGTAGTGTAGGAACTTACACATGTATCTTTTTTTACCGTGTAGGGACTAACATAATATGTCTTTAGTTTACCTGCTAGGTCTCGTGTACGAACTTACATTCGGCCTACTTAGGATTTATCGTGCGCCTATATATTGACAACGTTGCTTAGAAGTAAAAACAAAATAGCGCGCGCAATCGTCCGCCTAAAACGGTACCGCCGATAAGAACCACGCGCAATCGTTTGGTGCCCGTACCTATAACACCGCATAACTAACGGCATACTATTAAAATTTAAAACTTTTGAATGAAAATTTGCTATGTCGACAAGATAAGGATAGAGTACGACACCCTCTTTAAAATGAATTTCAGCATGTCCGGATTAAGTATCTAGTTAAGATACTTATGCTTATAATATGTATTCACATTTTATGCTTTAAAAATATTTTGTGTCTATTTTTTAAATTATTTTTACACTTCAAATTGTTTTAAATTATAATGCAAACTATACTGTAATAAAGTTATGATATTTCATTATTAAATTACATCTTTAGAATTTAAACATAAGATGTGTCTATAAACATTTTCAAAAATTAAGTCTTGTATGTATCAATAATATATACCTACAACCTACTGTATTAGTGTTTTCCGCGTATAAAATTATGACAAGACCCGAATGTCTTAGTTAAGTGTTTTTTTGCGGAAGCGAATAATTTGTCCTATATCTACAGTTTATAACACTATATATATATATATTCATATTGAAATATTATGTTTGTGTACCTCTTAAATATTGAACATGCGCTATATTTACTAGATTTTATATTTCTAAATATTTTAGAAATCTTTTCAATAAAATTTACTGTTTAGGTACTTAAATCATTAAGCAATTTATAGATACGCATTAATTATTACTTACTATTTAATAAATGTAAATATCATCAACTCTTCTATAGGTAAAGAAAAAGGTATTAGCATAGATACTTCAAAAATGTAAACGTAAACAAATAAATGCGCACTTTTTAAGAATGTACACAAGACACTGGAAAATTCACAACACCCGCGAGAAACAAGAGATACACACATACTTCGATCAGGAGGTCTGTCATGTTCTTTCTACTCGATTGAACTGAATGACTTAAACGGTATACCTAGGACCCTCTGATACTCGCATTTGTATTTATCGAGTACCTACTCGATTATCCCACACATTAAATTTATATTAAAATAAAACATTAGTATAATTGACATTTTAGATTAATATTGTAGTTTATAATCTTTGCAATTATGAGTACAATAATGAAATAGCGGATGTTCATTTTTTGTAAACTAAATGACGTCTATTGTATGATTTTACAGTGCTGTATTTAGGCATGTTAAAAATGTATACCTACTATCAATGCAGAAATCCGCCCAAATTTTTCTTTATGTTACTTATTACTAGAAAGAGAAGGATAAAGGTCATTCTACGAACAGTCGTTACAATTTACAGTGCTAAACTCTCAATAATTAAATGATAACAATTACAATAAGCATACTAAATGTTAAATACTATTACTAATGTACTCTAACTAATTATTTGTGGTGAGAAACACCAATGATAAAAAATAATTAGTATATACATTTTTAATTTTATAATTATTATTTTGTTAAAATATTTTAAAATTACAGTCAATTTAAAAATAATTTCTTAACCATCATTAAAATATCAAAGTGAAGTATATCCTAATGTTAAAATAGATTAATTATTCTTTTTTTTTTATAAATTTAAATTTTTTTGGTCTAAGACAGAATTATAGAATTTAAAATAAATAATCAATACGTATTTTAACACATCGTTTAAGTGTTAACTTTACTGTTTTCATTTATATGTAAGTAGACAGTAGTATAGAATGACGAAACATACATTTATCGGGCTTGTTACTTGGAATATACACAATGGTCGAAATGTACTTGGGTTAAATAAAAGGTAGATAATGGTCAAACTGCACTCAGGTAAAAAGTAAACAATGGTCGAACTGCGCTTGGGTAAAAAAAAAACATGTAGTATAGACAGACGTACAGCATTTCAGTTCAAAAAGGTACTTGTTTTGACAAAAATATTATGCATTGACGTGTATCACTTAAACACGGAACATTTAGAAAACATTCATTTAAAAATTATTTTATGAACGACAATTATTTTGATTATTGGTATGATTAAAAATGATTTTTTTAATACATATATGTAATTATGACATAATATGTTAATACATAGGTAGGTTATTTTATGTGTTATAAACGTTACATATAAAAAAATAAATACATTTTATAATGGAAAACTAAATGCAAAAACTGTAAATAGGTAATCAATTTTGGAGCATAGAAGTTTATATATTTTTAATTTTTCTTTTACTATAATATACTTAGTTGAAGGTCTTGTATGTCAATATTCTGCATTAAAATATGAGTACTAATCTATTTGTAATTATGTTAAAATATCAATAAATAAAAATATATTTGAATAATAGGGTCATTAATAGTTTTTCCGAATCTTGATATGTATTTTTTCGTGGTCAATTTATGTCGTTATTACTATTTAATAACTGTGTTAATTATACAAGATCGTTGACAATTTTTTCTCTAATGAAAGCTATAATGATCTGTAAATATTTTGGCAGCGGCTTCTCTCTTTACTGAATTTTAATGAATTTTTCTAGGTATATATTAAATGGTTATTCATGATTGCATAATATTAACTCATATTGAAAAATTATCTGCATTACCTAAATGATAATATTACGAACCAATATAATGCTAATTAAATTAGGTATACCGTAAATTTAGTAAGTAAGATTTGTAATACTTTTAACGTTTATAAAATCATTTTGTTGAAACTTTTTTTATCCGTGCGCAGATCGGCCATTTTTTTTTTTATTCCAAGTGAAAATTGATCATACAACACCAATAATATATTATAATAAATAATATTAATAAACTAAAATATATATTATACTATTATAATCATCAAATGTAGGGTAACTGTGAACTAAAACGATGTAGGTAATATAATTTTTAGATAAAATTGTTTTTGTATATTAATGAATAAATAGATAAATAATAATAAATTTTAGACATTTCAATATAATAGTACCTAATCACAACGGATATCATCGTATTGATGTGGAAAAGTTTTAATACTGACTTAGTTTTCTTGTGTCCATTGCCGGTAAAAAAATAAAGCTGGCGAAGTTTACATTAGATTTTTTTATTACTTTTTATCTACCCGGTATTCTGCCGTGATATTCAATCGCCCATTAGCAAATATTATAGAGTATAATTTACTCATATTGTACGATATATATTTTACAGTACTTATTAAAGTTGATACTTAATGTCTTCATGTATAAAATTTTTTACCTTGATACCTTTTTACTGACGATAAAAAGGTTTTATTGTAAATCACAAAAATATTATTAAAAGTACTTAAAAATGTCTTATTCTCTATTATTGGTAGATATTCCAAGTAGTACAATTAATAACATAATAAATAATAATATTGCACAATAGGTACATAATGAATATGCAAGTTATTTTTTTCTCATTTTAATTCAAGCGTTATACTTATTTAATAATTTTTATGTTTATAAAAAAGTTAAAAGAAATTCAAATAAAAATTTTTATTAAGCCATTGAATTAAATAGTATAAATGAATCCTTTGAATATTAAAATATGTATTAAAACTAAAAAAAGACGTTATTAGTTATAAAGTTTAATTAATAAATATAATAGTGGTGAAACTTCAATTATTAAATTAATATGTATTAAGTATCAACAATAAGTTATTATTTGACCTCATATTGTATCTTTTAAAATTATATATATATTTTTAATTTTTAATTACATTTAATTAATTAATGTAACTCTGTAGAGTTTAAATCTGTGTTACCTAAAACAATCCTGCCGTTCGACTGGGCTGACATCGACTACCACAAGTGTCTTCACCAAATTATAACATATATATAATTATTTATATTATATAGCTGTAACGAATTAAGTATAAATTAGAGATTGTAATGTTATAAAATTTTTTGTAAAAATATAATTTTAATTTATAATACTTTTACAAATATCTAATTTTATGATATTTTCATGGTTCCGATTTGGCATTGTAGGACCGCAGGTTGGGCACGACTGATCTAGAAGATGAATAAAATATAGTTATAGATTTCAAATTCAATATAAATACTCTGGGCACCACGTCAAATAGAATAACGCTGTAAAAATAATATATTTAAATTTGTGTTTCAGTTTATTTGTAATCTAATTAAAGTAGAAACCGATTATATTGATAATTATTACTAAATCAACAAAAAGAGACAATTAAATTAGTCTTATAAGTTGATAACGAATTTTTCTATGAACAATTTACACAATTATCTATCATGTATTTAATTAGTGAGAAAATTAATTATTTAGAAAGTATAATTAATATGTTATAAATTAGAACACAAGTATATCACTGATATTAAAGCGTAAAGGAATAATATATTATTTATCTTGTGTAGAAATTAATTATTATGTTCCTATTGTGTTTCGTATTACTTATAGTTATTTATATTTCATATATTATGACTAATAACTTATTGATTGCACTTAATATATTATAGATACAAGCTAAGTAATAATAAGTAATAATATAAATTATAATACTATAATATTATAATATTATTCTATTCTATTAATCTAAAATAGTATTATATTACAAGTAAATTAATATCATATTTAATTATTTTAATCATGTTTAATTAATTTAAATTGTATATTGTTTTAAATCGACTTTAAGAATTATTATAATATTTAATAATAACCAATACATTTTTTTTCTGTATTATTTAATCATAAATCATTGGTTATCTTATTATTTTGTGTTGAATACCATTACATTAACTATTAACTATCCTCAGGTACCAGTCAAATGCTCACAGTTTTCTCTAATGAAAACGTTAACATGATAATTGAACAATGAACATGTGCTTTATAACTTTATAACTTTATGAGTAACTTATTAAGAAATTGTTTTGATTGATACTATTACTATTTATTGTAAATGGCAAGAATATCCACTGATCTACTTGACTATTATGCTAAGTGTTTTTATCAATAATTAATAAATTTAAGTTCAATAAATTAGAGAAAAAGTATTATTTTTTTTATTAATTTGATACATGGGTAATTTGGTAGTTTTTTTTTATATAAAATGTACTTTTATACAAAACGATTATATCAGATATGTTCTATTAGGTATGACATTATTTAAAGCTTAAGATATTGCTTGATAATAACTAGGGATTGAATTTTTATGATTACCTATGTATATTTGTTTCTATTGTATGCTGTAAAATTGGGGTAAGATTAAGTATTAACTATTTAAACTATTGTTTATTGTAGCTTGACAACTACTAACTTATGAATTATATGTATAATTAAAGTACATATATATATAATTAACGTAATATACGAACAATTTTGGGCTTTTAAATTTAATTCTAGGTAACATAAAATGACCCTATTCGCTCCTGGTGAGTATCCACTGATATAATATAGACAATAGAAAAATCGAGAACTAATATAGTATAGGTATTAGTTATTATCCATGGTTAAAATGTAAAATATGACCAAGGAAAAGCCTAAGGGGAGCGACCCACCTATCACCTCCCCTTATAACCACCACTACGAGATAGATCATTATATATTGCTGAACTTAATTAATGCAAGTTATTTTTGTTACAAAAATTCAAAAACAAGATTTTTAATTGGAAATAAATTTCCTGCAACATGAAAATGATGTAACTACCTTAAATCACTCAGTCCTTATCGTGATGATTGAAAATCAATTTAAGTGGGAGGTAGACTAACTTATGCTCTAATTCCTGATAATCAAAAACATCCAATTGTGTTTTAATTAAGAAATCCAGTTGTGAAAATGCCATTTATGTAGGTACACGTAGGTACACGTTTAATTATTTCATATAAGTTCTCAAGGACTCTTGCAGGCTCACAATCATAGGAACTACTGGCCCATCAGAGACAGATATTTACCTAATCAACCTGTGCATAAATGTATAATCTGTTTTTAGCTCAACCAACAATATTAATAATTATGAATATTCAACCACCAAATTACCTGAAAATTTTCTCAATTTTGACATGTTTCGTAAAAATTTGTATAAAAAAAAATTGTGATTACCAATTTTTGATTTTTTTTAATTACAAAGAAACGACTTATAAGAAACCTTGTAATACATTTTCAAAATTTGTTTATCGACAGTTTAAATTAAAAAAAAAAAAATACTTAGAAAAATCGAAAATTTCAGTTGTTTACAAATAGCTCAAAAACAGACAAAATATTTTACTGTGTATAAATAACGCTGATATAAACATTTGGTGAAAATTTCAAGTATTTACAGTGATTTGTTTTTGTTACAACTATTAAAAAAAATCGATTTTGTCGAAAGCTGGTTTTACGTAAAAATTCCTGTTTCTCCGTCACATTATTTTTGTTTATCCCAATTTTTTTAAAAACTACTGGACAATTCTTACTTTTAACCTTTATAATGTACCAAGGATATTCATTTTTTCATCATCAGAAACCACCTCTGAAGTTAGAAATTGAATCATTATTTCGACAAGTTAAGCTGTACACTGTACACACAAAAACAAACAAAAAAAAAAACATTGTAAAATCAATACACTCATCACTTCGTCCAGAATCTAAAAAAATCGAATGTCTAATTTTCAAGTACTCAATGAATGAATGCTATAAATAATCACTTAGTCACTCCATAGATAAATTGCCAATTCTAAATATACTTAATTCATAATAAACTGTAACTACTGTACCTATAATATAAACGAGGTAATATGTAGATATTCTAAAATTCAATTAATGTTTATTATTTAGTAAATAATACATTAGTACCAATAATATTAGAAGGTACCCATACCTTTATTATTGATTTTCTTCCATCCGATCATAAAAAAACAAAACAAAGTTTGTAACATTTAAAAAGATTACTTTGTACTTATTTTGGAATCAAAAAACTTTATACATTATACGATAGTTTAAGATAATCAAGTATTGTGATTTTTATTGCGTGAATAACTGCGAGTCTGCTGGGCATTTACGCGAATCCGTAGTGCCGCCAACTTTTTATTGATATTTTCCATCCACTGACGGTGGTAGCCAGTTGTGAACGGTGCTGGGTCTAAGGTCGAAGAAGAGTTACACGGACCATTCATCTCGACCGCCGACGAATTATGTGGACTATCCAGTTCGACCGTTGACGATTTGAATAGACTGTCCATCACGGCCATCGGTGATATGAATGGACTAATCACGGGAGCTAGTTTCTGCTCTTCCGGCACAACCTTTACAAACAGTCCAGTATCGGCAAACGAGTTTTTCTCATAGTCCACCGTCACTGTACGACCGTTATTAAGGTGAAAAAAGTGTTATGTTAGTATTATATACTTACTACGACACTATTATTATAATGCATGATAAACTTATATATAAATTAAACACGTTAAACTTGGAACCATCTATTGAACCTACTACAATACTGCATAAACAGTTTTGGGCTTAACACTAAAATACACAAATTTATATTATTGCATTTTCGTATTAGATAAAATTAAAACTTTTATAATTGTTTGTATTTTAAAATGTTAGCCATATTTACTAAGAAATTAAATGTATTGAGCAAAATCTCACCCTATAATCGACAATAAAATTTTATCTTAACTAGATTGTTATTAGACATTTATAACTATTAATTTTTAGAATTTGTAGCTTGTAAAAATAAAAAGTTTTTATTCAGTTCAATCAGATTGTATAGTACGGTCCACGAAAAATCAGATCAAACTTTTACGCGCATGTAGAATGATCTGCAACGACGGTTCGGAGACCCATTTCTCTCACTGTTATTGCCGTAACAGTGACGTATATAGCGTGAATAGTCCAATTTTTTTTTTTTTTTTTTTTTATTAAATGTCGTTTATTTGTGAAAATTGAGTGAAACAATGAGTGGAAGTTTCACATTAGAAATTTCTACGTGGAAGGTAAATTTAGACAGAAATATTAATATACATGGTTAAGTTTAATGTGCGTTGAGAAGATCTCTGGGCCATTCACGTTTGAGGCATCTGGCTGGGTTGTCTGGAAGAGCATTGGTATGAAGTTGAGCAATGAGGGGGTTTGAGTGATGTTCCATATTGGAGTGCAGGCGAAGATAATATTTGATAGCTGTATGTTTGATGGTGGGGATTTGGAGGTCGTTATGAAGAGCAACATTTGTGATGTACCAAGGGGCTTTAGCAATCATGCGGAGGCTTGTATGGTTCTAGTGTTCGATGGTTTAGTGGTACTCCAGAGAATGATTCCGTATGACCAGATAGGTTGCAGAAGGGATTTGTAGAGTAGTAGACGGTTGGAGATGTGCATATTAGATTTCATGAGAGGCCTAAGGATGTGAAGGCGGCTATTTAGTTGTTTGCGTTTGGTTTTGAGGTGGGGGCCTCAGGTGAGTCTTCTGTCAAACAATAAGCCGAGATATTTGACTTCATTTGTGTGAGGAATGATTGTATTCTCGAAAGTTATATGAGGACAGTCCCCGGGGCGGAGGGAGAAAGTGACATGAGAAGACTTGGAGTCGTTGATCTTGATTTTCCAAGATTTGAACCAGAGAGATAAGCTGTTTAGATGATTTTAAAGTAGACTGCTTGCTTCGAAGGGATCTTGACTAGATGAGAGGATTGCGGTGTCGTCGGCATATGTCCCTATTAGGGTGTTATCCGTTGTAAGAATGTCAGCTGTGAACAATGTGTATAGAAAAGGAGCGATGTCGCTTCCCTGAGTGACACCGGCTATAATGTTTGGTGTGCTGGAAAATGTGGTTTTTCATTTGACTCTGAATGTTCTATTATTTAGGTATGATTTTAGAAGTAAATAATAGGGTACCGGGAAGATTTTTTTAAGTTTGTATAATAAACCATCGTGCCAAACGGTGTCAAAGGCTTGAGCTACGTCGAGAAAAAGTCCTGAGCAGTATTTTTTTGTTTCTAGAGATGTAGCAATGTGGTCCACTACGCGGTGGAGCTGGTGAAAGGTTGCATGTTTGGCACGGAAACCGAATTGAAAGCTGGGAAGGGCATTTTGTTTGAGTGCGATATTCACAAGTCTTTTGAGAAGAAGTTTTTCAAAAATTTTTCCAAACGTGGGTAGTAAACTGATTGGTCTATACGATTCAGGCAAATCAGGTTGTTTGCCTGGTTTAAGTATAGTAATAATTAGTGCTGATTTCCAAGTGGTAGGGAAATAAGATAGCCGAAATATAGTATTAAAAATGTAGGTGAGAAGAATGATGGTTTTTGGTGGTAAGTTTTTGACTATTTTGTTGTTAATGAGATCATGGCCGGGTGACTTATTATTCCTGAGTTTTTTTACAATTGATGGAACTTCGTCAGGAGAAGTTGGGGAGGCTGGAAGTGCCATGGGCATAGGCGATGAGATGAATTGATCAACTTGAAGCATGTGAGAATCATCAGGGGAAATGTTGTGAGGTTTAAATGTATTTGCAAGATGGTTAGCCAGCAGATCTGATTTATCTTGGTCAGTGGTAGCAAGATTATTGTTCTGATAGCGAAGAGGGGAATGGAAGATTTATGTTTTAAAAGAGCTTTGGTTTTTCTCCAGAGAGACCCATTTGAAGGTGAAAGAGATTGAATATGGGAAGTGTATAGTTGATTTTTATGTTTCTTGAGAGTTGACTTAAGTTTGTTGGAAAAATAGTTGTACCGTTCTTTGTCAATCGGGTAGTGAGTTCGTTGCCAAGTGTTTCAAGCCCGGCGTTTTTGAGATATGAGCTCTCTTATTTTCGGAGTGGTATTTCTACTGGAGTTGTTTTGAGTTGCAGATGTGGTGGAAGATATTCAAAATGAGTCTTGAATGTTGCTTGTAAGGGTGTTTATGGCAGTATCTATATCAGTGGGATTTTTTTAACTTAATGTTTAAAGAGGAAGAAGCTGACATAATATTGCGAAATTTGTTCCAATCTGTGCGTTTTTTAACGAATGGGTGGAAGGGAATATTTGCTTGAATTTTGAGGATGATCGGTGTGTGGTCGGATGCAGGGTCATTGAGGTTTGAAATATTTATATGGATGTGATTGGAGAGGTTAGATAGAAAAAAAAATCGAGATTATCAGGTTGACGATTTGCGTGGGTTGGCCAGTAGGTGGGGGAGGCTGGAGAGATAACCTTAGAGCGCTTGATTGTTATAAAAATGTGTAGAGTGCGACCTCTAGTGTTCTTTGAGCGACAACCCCATGCTACGTGCTTCGCATTAAAGTCAGCACCTATGGTGTATGTGTGATTAAGTGTTTGAAGAAATAGTGACAGATCTTCTGCCGGAAAAGGTGGTCCAGGTTGGAAGTAGGCTGATGCAATAGACGTGGTTATGGAGTTAATATTTACAGATGTAGCGACTATCTGCATGTGTTGGTTAGATTTAGGATGAAAAGGTGAGTGTGGGATTTTAGTAGATATTAGTAGTGCGGCACCAGCATGAGCTGAGTCATCGGGGTGATTGGCTTGGAGGCAGCCGTATCCGAAAATTTTAAATTTTGAACTGGAGGTGAGATGAGATTCGGAGATTAGAGCTATATTATCTATTTTTTTTTCTGTGAGAACAAGTTTAAGTTCTTCCGTGTTATTGGTGATTCCGTTTGCGTTCCATTGAAGAATGTTTAAGGTGGATAACTTATTTTCTGCCGTTATTTGAGATAAGTTTTTCGATGAGTGATGTAAGTAGGGATATCAGGGGATTGATTAGAGATCTGAATTCCATGATGAAAGAAGTAAGCTGATCCGTTGTGTTATTCGGAACACTAGGGATAGGAGATTTTTGATGTGTTCTGTGTGAATGATTGGGCGTATTTTGTGGCAAGGGAGGGAATTCCACTTTGGTGTTTTTGTAAGGTTCTTATGAGGAGGAAGATGTTTGGTGGTTCGGTGGGCCAGGGATTCGATGATAAGTGTTTTCTATTTTTGCTGAGTTCTTTGTGTACTGAGCAACCTTTGTAGTTGGCAGGATGTGGGCCACCGCATAGGGCACATATGGCGGGTTGGGTTCGATCTTTTTGGCATTGTGATGAGTCATGGGGATCACCGCAGCGAACACATCTGGGGTAGTGGTTGCAGTAAGTGCGTATATGACCATAAGATTGACATCGAAGGCATTGGAGAGTGTCTTTTTTGGAACGAGGAGCTTCGACTTTTATTTTTGAGTAGCATAAGAGTGAAAGCTTGAAGATATCAGGGTTGTTAATATCTGATTCTAAGTCAATGAAGAACATAGGGAGAGGTGCCTTGGATTGTTTGTGAAGTACATTCATAATATTTCTGGGTTGGAAGCCCAGTGAGGTTAATTCGTCTTTTATGAAAGATATGTCCGTGGTAGGGTGGAGATTTTTTATCACAATTCTGTATGGTTTAGATTCTTTATTCTGGAATGAGTAGAAGGGAACTTGGCTTTCCTTGAGAAATTTAACAACAGATTTGTACGAGTCAGAATTAAATTTTTGTAGTTTAACCCCTTTGGTGGAGGTTTTACATTCGAAACCAACAGGTTGCGTAAGTTCCTTGATTTTGTCGGTAAAATTGTTGAAATTTAAATCGGATTCTATGAATATTAGTGGGGGGTTGACGGTTTTGGGTTTTCGGGGGACTTCCTGTGACTGCTCAATATTGTTGGTGTCAATTTGAGATTCTTCATTTGGAGGGGCTAATGGAGAGAAGCGATTTGAAGAGATGAAAATACTAGTGTCTTTTTTTGGAAGTGGTGATGAGAGAGTGTTGGGTGATCTTTGACGTTTACCCGATTCATTTGTGACTGTTCACCAGTCATTCTCATTATCGGAGAAGTCAAACGGTGAGTGAGAGCCCGTTTGATTAATTAAGGTTTTTGGTATAATTAACGGAGAGAGTTGTTTATTTTTTTGATTTGTGGTTTTGTTTTTGTTAGTATAGGTATGAGAGCCGGTCGGCTGGCGATTAGAACTCATAATGATGTAGATAAGGTGTACAGGTAGTAGGCCTTAGGGAGTGTAATAAAAATATACATTACCAGTGGTTAGCACCACGATGGAGTAGACGTCGCGGCGAGCACAAACGACTTTGCTATCGGGAGCTGATAAGCGGAGCGCGATAGAAACATACGTGTAGACTGTACGGTGTCGCAACACGAACTGAATAATCCATTCAATTTAAAAATGTTGACTTGACCGGACTCGGGTGAAAACTAGTAATATAATATAACATATTTTCATTGCTAGCAGAATTTAACTGGTTGAAAAAATGTTTTGTTAAATGTTTAATATACTCAGTTATTGTGAATAACTGGGAGTCTTTGTGAATTGCTGTACTACGAACAAAATTAAGTTTATGAATCACAACGTAATTCTATGCAAGATGCAACTTATATATGATTATTAACTACTGGGTCATTGGAAGAAACTAGTTTATGTTAACCTTTTACTTTACGATAAGGATGATAAGAAATTTAAATATTTTGGTGGGCAGCTAGTACCTCACCACCAGACGGAATACAGAGCATACGTACAAACTGATACGGAAAAGGCAACAACATGCCTTATTCACGTCCTATGGGCTATGGCCTTTGACTAAACATTAAGGCAAGTCGTTGTCTTTGAACCAGTTTGTATGTACGCATACAGTCGGATCGGTCACCCGATCACGGTAGAGTCGAAGTAGTCGAACTAATGGAGTTCTTCGTGTCGTCCCAAATTGACGGTTGTTAAAAATTAGCGGTATGCTTTGTAATGCTTGTACTTTATACGTGCAGTTGATACGACCGTCTCATATTGCAATAATAAATATTATAATACAAGTTTCAGGTACATATTAAAACAATAGTTAACATATTATAACACTACGTATAAAAATTATATCACCTTTCACAATATCTCCAAGGAGCGTAGGTGCCAAATTGGCAATAATACTCGTTGACGGGTTCAGTCCAGGAATAGAATTAATTTCGATTAAATATGGAATAAAGTTTTCTGTGATTAAGAAATCTGCTCCAAACAATTGAAAAGTTTTTTCACGGTACAACGAATTGTCTTTAGCGGCCTGTAACACAGCGTAAACACTCTCACTCATTCCAGGAAATATTAATTCATCCCACACGTATTCTTGTCCAATTTTTCTGAAACACCAAGTAGTTATAAATCGTAGGACTTCGGCTACACAGCTATACCAACACTATTGTATTATTATTAGAATAGAGAAATTTTAGGATTAGTATTTTATTTTATATAAAACTGCCAAACTAAGGTATAAAATATAATATGTCATCGCTCATTAGCCCCTAAGTTAAAATATTACCGTATAATATTTTGACAATTTTCGATAAAAATGCATATTTGGATATTTTGTGCATATTTCATTCATATTCTAAATATTCACGCGTTTTTGAAAGAAAAATTACATTTTTTATTTGATTAAATAATTTATGGTATGCACGTCATCCGATGTGCTTGTAGTCGTGCAGACTCTGTACGTAAGTTACTACCACAGGAACCCGCATTCAATATTTTAGGTGGACATACGGATAATGTATTCTTTATTATTATCATGCAGGAATTTCCAATGGCAATTAGGGTATCTATAATATATTTTAATCACCATTGTTATGTGTCTATCGCTCATCGGTAATGTTGTTAGTATGATGTTTAGAGTCATTCGATACGTAACTTTGTACCGTTCACGTTTGCTGTGCTTATATTTTTCTTTACTGTTCGAATAATGCCAAAAATAAATAAAAATATATTTCATAAGTATGTGAAATAATTTTATGAAGATTCATTTGTTATCGATTGTACTATGCTTTACTATAAAATTTAAGAAGTTAAGCACAAAAAAAAAAATTAACAGTAACTCAGCATATAAAAACAAATAAATACGAATGATTATTATTTCGTGAAATAAATCTGCATAAAATAAACAATTTATATCACAACCGTAAATCAAAAATCTGTTTTCACATTATTTATTCAAAGCTATAATGTGTGCAAAAATATTCCTTTACATAAAATTTCTAATATTCAACGTCGATCGTTTTTTTTAAAAATATACTGTTAATAACATCTGTAGAATGTCTACGTTGAGAAAACTTATACAAATGATAATTATTTAAAAATTATTCAGTTAATTAAAAAAGATGTTACCTATTGAAATATAATATGGATTTTTATAGACAACACGATGAAGCTTGATGAAGATGTAAGAAAGTATATTGCAAATAAAATATTCGGAAATCTGTTTAAGTATAGATCCAGAGAAATATATTTATTAAACATCGAAGTTGTAGAAAAAGCTAATTTTAGTTTAATAATTAGACTTTTTAATAGCTTAATGTATCTTGAGGCCCAATTGTGTGTGTCACAAAGATGTATTCCTATTTTTAAGTGATACAGCGAAGTACATGAAGAAAGTAGGTACAACTATTGGTAGGTGCTCTATAATGATACACATTACATACATAGCAAAAGGGTTATATAAATTGATTATATATTCGGAACCATTTTCCTAGAGTTGATAAATCAAGAACAAACGAAAAGTAATATTGTAAAATGCCACTTCACGAGTTCTATTGTTTAAGACAAAGACTCTTGAAGTCCCTCTTCTTCCCGAACCTGTATTCACACGTTGGAGTAATTGGATTGAAGCTAATTTTAGTCATTTTTATTACTACGGATATTTTAAACAAATACGAGATGTTATGCAGCAAACGATCTTGCAATCAAATCATACAGAATATGTGACCTTAAATTCAACACCCTCCATTAAAAAATCCTAGCTTTGTAACTGGTTGCAGAGTAGGTTCTATTTAAATTGTAATGAATAGTTTTTGACTAAAATCATGATGTTCATAAAACCTTTTAATTTGTGTGGTACGGTGTCTTACTACCTTAGGCGCGTGCATAGATATTTGGCAGGTAACGCAAAATCATCAAAGAGCATTAGGTACTACATTAGTTCATACTTAGGGGCAATCACTTTAATTTGCATAACCCCTTTTCTCATACTTATGCTTATTTCTTTATACCAATTATACCTCAAATGGTTTTGTAATTCTCTGTAATCCCACATGCATTCTTCAGGTACTCGCTGACTCCTGCTTTTTCGATATTTCATTTGCAGTCTAACATTGCTGAGATGAATGGATTCGTGCATGTTTTTCATTGAGAAGCTGTTTGCACAAAAACGAACATAACCTTCTCTGTAAAAAAAAAGACGGTTATTTAAACATATTTTTACGATAAACTTTGCTCTGACTATTGAAAATTGAATTGAACATTGATATATGCAACTCGCATACTGTGAAAACACCATGTTGCCATGGAATTCGTTCTCAAACATAGCATACTAACTTGTACATCCACACAACTACTGGATTCATATTAGTCACTAAAAACCATTGTCTCAAATCAATTTTACATGTATGTATCAGAAGGGGTCTTTCTAAAAACAAAAATGATTTTGATAGTGTTATATCTATATTTGGAAATACAATAATTGTTATTACCTATATATTTCTGTAGAATATAATTATTTTTCAAAACGTCTGCTTCAGTGATTATTTGTTTAATTGTTTGTAAGTCCCTAGATAACATAATTCCGTGACCAGAACAGTTTGACGTAGGTTTTATAATCCATGTATTAGTTATACCGTCTATATAGTGTTGAGGACAGTATGTTTTTATTTTTTCCAGTAAATATTTACACTTTGCATAAACATCTAGCTAAAACATTTAATGGATTAAATATAACAATAACTTCAACAAAAAAAAAATAACAATTATTACTGGAAAATTGGTTTAAAATGTGATGATTATACTTGTGTATTGGATACAATGCTATTTTTAAATAAATACCTTCTTATATCATCTAGTTGTAATAATTTGTTAAAAAATGTTACTCAGTTGTTATTAGTGACTAATTTCTGAGTTTATAGTTTTAGAGAAGTTGGTTTTTAACACTAAAGCGATGCAGCGTTAGAAGTCAATGTAGCGAAGTCTTAATAAGATGTTAAATAATTCAGATTCAAATATTCAATTAATTGATTATTTTAAAAACTTGTAAGATTAGTTGTGTATCAATAAACTGTATAAGAAAAATTAACTGTTTAACTTTAACCTAACTCAGGATTTGAAAGCCTACTGCCTACCGGATGTAGTATTGTGTATTTAAGCTCACTTTTTTTTTTTTTATTGCAATAATATAAAGCTAGTTTTGAGAAATATTGTATAATACTATACATTTTTTTTGACCTTGTATAAATGTGTTAATCGACACTTAAAAAAATCCAAAACTTTTTAAGTTTAATTTAATGTTTTATGAATCTAATTAACTATACATTTCTTAAATTAAACCATGGTTACTCATTTATATATAAAGGGGACTACATTTATATTTTTGTTATATAACTCATGACATAATATAATGCATTATATTATCACCTAGGTATGTTATGTGTACAGTATATCTAATGTTTAATACCTATGTAAGCATATAACTTACTCACTGTTAAGAGATGATTTACCTTTCATACAAAGTAAATGCGTAAAATAGTTATAGTGAAACATTAATTATTATTATTGCAAATAATTGTTTTGTTTATCTTACCTTTGTTGATTCATATTATAATTCTCATTTAACAATAACTTTACAAAATAAGAAAATGTTAAGTCTTTCTGAAAAATCGATCAAAGTGACTAAAGAAGTAGCGAAAACTTCTAGAAAAATCCATTAACTACCTTCAATAATTGTTTGTGGTGTTAATGATTTTTAAAATGCAATGCTTAATTTAAAGAAGCTGAAGGACACGAGAAAACAAATAAAGCCTTGGTTAATAATGAAATTAATATAATAATGGACAACGATTAATAAACGCGAAATTTAACAAACTAGGTACCAAAAATAAATTAAACATTATAGATACCAATTACTAACTTAGAACAGAAAAATAATTTCGAATGGGAATTACACCCATAAACCAACACCTATAACATTTAAGTCAAATTATCTGCATATATTTTACATAATGCTACAACGATAATTGTTAATTATTAAGAGAGCTGATCTAAAAACGATATTTACAAGTACACGGGTATATTTTAAACGAGCCGACCGCGATACTATTGATTTCTAAAAATAAAGTGGTTAATTTTTCTTTATTAATAAATATATAATATGTTATCATTGATAGCAATGCTACTCAAATAATAATAAAATAAGATAGTATTGATTATTTTTTTAAATTTTTAGTGTTCTGGAAAAGTTAAGACCCCCTAGGACTAGGGATACTAACGCTACTGCTCAGTACAACAATAGACGTTGAAATTATGGTCAAAAATTAATTAACAAAATTATTAATACGACAAAAGTAGCAACTTTAGTAGGTAACTAACAACTGTAACCAGTTCACCTATCCACTGGATATAAGAGAAATAATTTAACAATAATGCTGAGCGAAACAAACATGACATAACTCCTAAAAATGTTGTATTTTACTGACCAATATCACTTCTTCCAATTTCCCAACTTTTATAGAAACTTTTACTAAAACGTTTAAAGCTGATTGTAAAAGAAAATTATCTTTTACTGGAATATCAGTTTCAACAAGTATTCAACAATTTTTCTATTCCATCATATCATTCATGTAATTAGCAAAACTCTTGAAATATAAATTACTGCAGTAGAATGTTTCTTGATGTAGGTACCCGAGGCTTTTGACAAAGTTTGGTATAAGGGATTCTTCATAAAACTAAATGAACAGTTGCTATATATTTGGCGTGCCCTTCTTGAATCATCTTCGCTGGAGGTCAATTCCAAATTGTACTCAAAGAAAAGGTAATCGAATGGAAAGATCAGCTGTAGTCCTGAAGTACCTACCATAAGATAGTTTTAGGATCTATCTTGTACTTAAGCATTTTATGACAAAGAACGACAGTTATTTATTCCGATAATACAGTAATAGTATAGGTACGTAATTTAACTTAATGCAACTCATAATGTGAGAACTTACAGAAGTAGACAAGAAGTTGGAAATTAAAATGAATAGCAATAAATCGGTACACGCTAACTATTCATTAGGAAAATATAAAACATTCAAATAGTTTTGAATTAATTACTTCCCTTAAGAGAAAAACACTTTGAAATTCTCCTCGACTGTCGTTTACAAAGGAAACATCACATTCGTCAGAAAAATTGCAAATTTAAAAAAAGATTCAAAAACCCTTAAATGTCTTAATCAGAATCAGACTTCACTCCAAATTAACCATCAAAAATAGATGTCTAATATTTGTAGCTATTATAAAACCAATTAGAAATTATGTAATTCAAACTTTGGGTTTGTGTTTTTAAGTCTAACATCGATGCATTACAGTCTACAATAGGTACTGTCATCAAAATATCGCTATTCGGACAATTATTACTGTAGCTTACCGGTTCAAAAGAAACAATGCGATTCATCGTGATATAGTAGCAAAGATAGCCGGTAGGTATCCATATGTTTGATTGAAAATACGAATCATAGCTAATTAACCATATTATTAGACACCTTATTGAGGATATCAGAAGTCTTAAGCGTCTAAACTATATAATAAATCTTAAACATTTAGATTAAGAGCAAGATACCACATTAATGAAAGTGCATTTTCATCAACTAGTAGGTACTAAGGTACTGTAAATATTATTTATATTTAGTATTCAAAATATATTGTACAGTTGCTATACATTTTTATAAAATCTTTTGGGTTAAAAATGTTCAAATAATTAAGACCCGGAACATTAAAAAAAACTTCGATTTACCTACTTCGAATTCATATGTATACTCGTGATCAAATTTGGAATTGCTATCTACGATCAGTTTTGTATAATGAAGCATAAATTCGTCCCATACTTCCTTTTTATCCTTAAACTTCCATATATCGATATTTGTATTACCAGCTATTTGTGTATTCAAAAATGTTGATATACATCGTTTTACAAATTCAATCATTTTGAATGGTATCTGATAAAAAAAAAAAAATATTATTATTGTTTATTAAGACACCAAATCTACTATTAAACTGAAACTTACATTGCCATTTTCAGTGAAAATTCTTATATTATTCTCAATTGCTTTTACAATAATCTTTAGTGTGCTTATTAACGCTGTTATAATGTAATCTTCCACAAATGCATCCTTGTCTTCTTCAGATCGAATGTAATGACATCTTGGAAACATCAAATTTGATTTAACATTTTTGTAACATTGCAATGATTGTGCCAAACCATTCTGTATTTTAAAATATATATTATAACCTTATTACTAGTTAATCAGCGTGATAATTAATTAAAATAATAGCTTTATATATTTAAGTTTATCAAACAGCTAAATAATTAATCATATGTTTAAAATAGTAGTATAATTTGTGTCTTAAAAGAAATTATAGCATTTTTATTACTGTCAATTTAATATTTCAGTAATTCAATGTTTAGATTGTATATTTTTATACAATTTATTTAATTGTTCTATTCACAAAGAAAATAAAGTATATAAGTTTATAATTATTTTTTAATCTTCATTAGGTAATGTACCCATGTATTTTAATAATACTAGTTTTGAACTGAAGTATTTTTTGGGTGTCAATGGTTTCATAATAATTTGTAATATCTAACAGAATTATTAATTATTTAACTAATTAAGTAACCGAAAATGATATTGTCATTAACATGATTAATTGTCTACATCGTACATGGTGAAAATAATGTAAGTAGCAATATCATTAGGTACCTACTCACTATCTGGGCCATCATAATCATATTAGGCCTAAATATTTTTACTTGGTGCAAAACGATAATGTGAACGAATATTAAGAAGAAACTTGAAATTATAAAATTTTGAATTTATTCAAAAATGATAACCAGGAACTACAAGGTACTTTAGTGAAAGTAGTGATAGGTTTGATTTAAGTTTGACCACATATTATTTACTAAACCAAGGAGTATAATTTTGAAGTCGTGTAAAATTATAACTTTTGTTGTCTTAATAATTAAAATAAAATATAAATACCTACCAAGAATATTATAGATGCAATAAATATACATACATGATTTACAAGGTATTACATTTTTGCTGTTGCTTTACTAATTAACTTTATATAATTTACTTAATGAACTTAATATAATTTTCCAATAATTAATCTTGATATTTATTAACTTTTAGGTAAATCGGTATATAGATATTTAAATAAGTATGTACTTTGGTACAAAACACGTGTTTTGTCATCTGACTAACAGAAGTGAATTCACTTAAACTGGACCAATGAATCAACCTTTTCTTAGTGACGAAAATTAAATCCGATCTTTTATCTTTAAGAATACTCCATGATTGCACGTTTTTCAGACGTTCAATAATCGCTTCGTTCTCATCAATTGGTGGTATCACAGGAGGAGATTCAATGTAATTAATCATGTATGCTTAAAATATAAATTGTGCATACATGAATTAGAAGAATACTCAAATGTTTTTCATTTGTGAGTATTGTCATAATATTTACGTGCTGATTTTACATAATATGAATAATTTATTGGAGGTCTATACGGATCTCGTTTTTCTATCCAACCGCGATTCTTCAACTCTAAAGTTATTTTTGGAAAATAACCTAATACTGAAAATATTTTTTTATCCTGTAAAAAAAATCAAAATAATTACAATGACAAATTGTAAATGTTTATAATATTATGATGCACGAGTATTCAATTTTATTTTATTTAACTGTCATATTAGGTAGATATTCAAAGGAATTTATCATATATGTTTAATATAATTTTTATTGAGTATTTTTATTTCAATATTATATCCTTTTATCTATTTTTCCGTACCTTTACAGCTTGTAATGTTTGTTCAATGATATTTGAGATGGGTGCAATGCTAAATTGTGCGTTTAACGAAGTGTAATCTATTAAATTATAGTTGCACTCTTTTATCAATGCTTTATGAAGTTCGTGTAAATAATTTTTAAAATTATATTGGTATCTCGAGTAGATACTACTTATTTTTGACAGTTCTGGGTTTTGGTGTTCTTCTTTAAATTCCGGAATTTGGTTAGATTCATTGTGTCTATCATTGTTTTTTGTATTATTTGTTGTTGAGCATTGATTTACCTCATTATCTGAGTCGTTATTCGAAACATGATTGAACGCTTTTTCAATAATTTCAACAGCATCGAGTTTATTAGGAATTTTAAGTGTATAAGATTTAGTTTGATCAGTTTGATTTATTAACGGTTTCTTATCATTCCGAGGCGTCAACGTCTTTCTTTTGCTAGTGTTATTGTTAGAAGTCATTTTATGTTATTTTGGTGTGCGACTGTGTTGATTAATAATTTGTGTAAATTTTGGAAATAATATAAAATATAATTTATGTTAGTGTATGTTTAATTTATAAAAGCTGTATTCAAATTTAATGTCGGTGTTTGTATCCATGGATATAATAAATTAATAGCTACCGAATTGCTTTATAGCTGTTAACGTGACTGAATTATCATAAAAACACCTGTTACTGTTTTGATGACAAGAATTATTAATTATTCGCTTATGTTTTAAGAATTGTTGTAAATAGCAATTATTTTGGTGGCATAAATTACATTATATTTAGATTGCTCAAAAGCACAAAACTAATTTGAACTTTAAATTTGCCATCCTTAACAATATTATAAAAGCAAAATATTAAAAAGATAATATTTATAAAACCCTGTGTATGTTATCTACGTTTCATTTAACGTCAATCCACTTTGAAATATAACTAGAGTATTAATGAATTGATTTTATAGTGAGGTGTCTTAGTTCTGCGTACCTAATTCCTAAAATACTTTTATAAGTATTAATGAGGGCTATAATGGCTCCGATACAAAAAAAAATAAATAACTAAAAGTATAGTACTCTTTAAGACAATTAATAAATTATTGTGTTTAATTAGATACAAAAGAATAAATCTTAAGGCAACATTACAAAAATTAGCATAAGACAAAATTTGAAATTTAACTAATGAATTAAGAAAAATTAAAATAAAACATATTTTAATGCCTCTAAATAGCCAGCAAAATATTTCCAAGCCTCAAAATATACGTAACGTGTCGTTTATACGAGTAACTACGTTTTGTAGTTGCTGAAATGTAAGCAAAAACAATCGATCATTTACTGACATTGCATTTTTTAAACAATGTATGTTAGTTGTAATAAATAAAGAAAATTCAGTAACAATAAAACCATTTGAAGAAATCAGTCTTTTGACTCGAACATGTCTAAGGTGAACTGAAAAATTAGACATATTTTCACACTTCAAAGATATTATAATTTTATCATTAGACTGTTTTTCGACACCTAAGAGCGACAGGTAAGTTTGATGTTTATGAAGAATTAGATGTGTAGTATAAAAGGCACTACAACAGGTAAAGATATATTCATAAATATCGAAAACCAATTAAAAAAATTAGAGCTTTTGTTGAAAAAATTACCAAGAAAAAATATGAGTGTTATAAATAAAAGTTTTATTGGGAGAATCAAGACTAAATGATTGACAATTTAAATTATGGGTGAATTCGAAATGCATAAGGTTTGAATTGTATTATTCACCAAATGTACTATGTAGCAATATCTCGTTTTGGAAAAATTCCATGGATATCAACCATAAACCATGTTCAATAAATGGGTTGGCTCATTGATAATTCCAGTAGTTTTTGGAAGAAAATAAAGCTGAATGTGGTGATGTTATTTATTTCACAGACTTCATTGGTTAAGTAGAGGTGTAGGGTGTAGCTTTAAAACGTTTTTTTTTTACTCTAGGGAAGAAAATGAATTATAAATTATTTATGAATAAAAGAATAAAAGAAAGAAAAAGTATTCCCTAATTATCTAACAAAAATTGGACACTCATTCTTGCTTTTTTAATTGGCCGCATTTTAAAATTAATTCAAGAAAAATAACAAGAAAAAAACTTCTAGAAAATATATACTTAGTTGTTCAATGATTTTCAGTTAATTTAAATTGTTTTATCAATAAAACAATAAAAGATGAAAAAAAAAAATTAAACCATTTCGCTTGTTGTAAAAAAAGTCACAGATATATTTTAATGATATAATTAGGAAGAAGGTAAGAAGAAATGGTATATTTTTTGAATAATATTGAAGTTACAAAATACAATTTTTAACCAGATTTTCTGAATTTTATTCAATTGACTTCAAAATTAAATTATTTCAGAACCGATTTTCAGTTGATATTGATGACTTTGAAAGTTGTTTGCAAAATGTATATTTGTAAGCAAACTTTTTTCACTAATAAAATATTAAAAAAGTAAATATGCTTCACGATTAACCAATGGTCACTTGAATTCTACACAGAAAATGTCTGCAGCGAAAATCAAATTAACGATCAATAGTCTATTAATGATCAGTCTGGAATAGCATTTCAGTCCACCGTCTGCACCCTACTTAACCTAACCTAACCTACCTAACCTCCGATAAAGTGTGGTTAATAGTACTTACTACTTAATACCACTTAGTTAACATACTTGGGGTGAAACCAAGTTTACTTTAAAATAACTTATTATGTTATTCATCTAAGTTAAAGTGTATTAAAATTCACGACTGCTAACACCAATAATCTATGATTCTTCAGAACTAGATGCATCAACATCAACACATTTTTTATAGGCGGCTCTATTTATTTAATATTTGAGGTTTATGTGATAGAAAAACTAAATTCATATGCGAAGAACATAGAACATTTTAGTTTAATCATTGTGGCTAATATGGTATGACTAATATGTTTGGTAATTAAATAATGTCTTGTACCAATAAAAAATTATATGGAAAAAATAATGAAATTGAAGTTAAAAATTAAATCTTTAAATAGAAGATAATGATCACGTGTGCGGAGTAACTCATATATATGTGTTTCTATTCCAAAAGTTAGGTCTTGATTGGCCACACTGAAAAAAAAATTAGGCAATTCACCCCGTAGTAAATAAGAAAAAAATGTCTAAGCGATCAAACACGTCATATGAAGATTTCCAACGACCAAATTGAACTAGTGATAGAGATAATAATGATAAAAATTAAAAGCAATAGTTGAGACAAAAGCGATAAATAAACATTTTTATTAAACACATCAAATAATTCTTCTTTGTATCTTCTATATTAAACCGTACAACCTGATAAATCGCTCAAACATATATTAAATTATAAACTTAAAAATTAAAACATACATTGCACTAGTACGATCTATCATTTCTTATTGTATTTCATTTTGGAGAGGTACATTATACCAAACACATCTTTACAACTTGAGATAACACTGAATTCACTGGTCAAATTCATTTTTAATATGCTTCACATGTATTAAATCTCGAAATTATATAGAAAATTAAATATATTAAATGTAAAATTTTTGTATCTTAAAAATATTAACTTTCATCATTACGACAGTGCTATTCTACCCGACCTAATTCGAAATCTAATATCATTGTTCCTAAAATTAGAACAAATTTTGGACAGTAATGTCCTCAATACATGTTTATACAATTTTGTTATTATCACAATTTAAATGTAAATAATTTCAAAAATTTCTCAACGTTTAAAAATTATATTAATACTTTATTTTAGTACCTAAGTTTGTTTTAATTAATTTAACTAAGATGATCTGTTATCTAATTCTTTTATATTTAAAATATGTATCTGACCCATAGACAATAAAGATATGGATAAGGCGAACCTATGTTAAATATATTTAAGGCCGTGTTCTTGGAGAGGAAGGCAATTGAATCCTTTTTATAATGATAGTAGATACTCCATATAAGTATACTTGTTTGGCCTCAACTGGACTCCTTAAATACCACTGGTAAGACCTATATGTCCTATCCACATCTTTATTATCTATGATCTGACCATATTATAAATTATGAAACTCTCTCCTCTAGCATAGAAATTAGCTTTTGAAGAGATCAATCAATTAATTGATTAATATGCTAATCTTAATACTTGTAATGTAAATTTGATTTGATAGAAATCAAACTTATTATCATTTATATATATTTTTAGCTTAAATAAAATCTCAAATAGACATATAATAAGTAACAAAATATAATTTAAAGTGAAAAAAATCTCCTAATCTAAGTTATTTATTTATTTAAAAATTAAAACGGGCAAACACAGTTACAATTAATAATAAAACATACGTCTAAGATTTATATAAATGTTTATTATTACATTACTAATTAATCTTACATATAATACGACAGTACAGATAGTAGTATAATTAATAAATTGACATGTTTAAGTATAATAAATGTGATGTTTGACAAAATTATGATCAAAAGAATTCACCAAAAAAAAAAAAAAAAAAAAACATTAAAAATACAAAAAAAAAAAAAGAAAATATACAACAATGAAAGCTATAGAAATAAAGAAAAACTGTAGAATGTAACATTTAAAGGATAGCCAAAATATTATTTAAGTAATAATTAAAATCATTTAGTGAAACACAGGAAACCAGATCAACATTTAAATAATTTACAAGTTGCATTAATCTATTTATAAGGGCATTTTGACCATATTTTGAACGTTGGAGTGGCATATAAAATGTATACAACTGCCTAGTTCAAAAATTTGGTACATAGAAATTCAATAAAGCAATTCCGGACAGTTAATATCCCCATTATTTAATTTAAAAATAAAACATAGATCAAGCCTTTTTCTTCTATTTACAAGTGTTTCTAATTTTAAGTATAACAATAGTGGTTGATATAATAAGTGAGGAGCACGTTCGATATTGCATCTTAATTGAATAAACTGTAAAAAACAGTTTTTAATTGAATCAATGCTTTTTATAATTAAAATATGTTATTAATATTAATTTAAAATACTTTAACAAACCAAAATAACACATTTTAGTTTATAATAAAGAGTTAAACTTGAACACACTTCTATTAATATAACCATTGATTATACATTTTAATATGTATAATCAATAATATAACTGACATAAGTTAATTTTGAAAAATGTCATATTTAACTTACATAATTAATGAGGTTGCTGTCATAAAGCTCTCACTTTGTCTTCGCTAGTGGAAATTGTTTCACAAGTATCAATTGCATCAATTATGCATCAATTTTTCTGCTGTTTCTTTAGATGCTTTAAATTTCTCAATCTGTGTTTGTTTATTTTAGCTCAGAACCTAATAAAAATTGATGCATGCGTATTATAAATTACATATAAAATACAACTACTAGTTGTTTATCTTGACTTCACCTAATAAAAAATAAACACAGCACCGCTATTTTGGTACACCATGATTAAACTGCACCTCACTTGGATAAAACTAATTTGTCCAATACGGTGTTTTTCTGTGGCATGGTGGATTAAATATTATTTTTTTCTGATATTGAAAATAATCACTGAAATTTTCGTCAAAATCGATCGAGTAGTTTTATGAATCTATAAACAACAAACATATTACCTTTTAATGATTATTTGAATAACAAACAATAAATTAGATTTTATTTTATTAAAAACAGTTAAAAGCAACTCATGGCTCTCAGCTCTTCTTTTAATACCAATAACTTTTTTTTTTTTTACTTCTAGAACCAAAACTAGCTAAAACACCCTATGCTAGAGAAATATGTTGATTATTAATATTGTTGATACTGTTATATATTACATTATATTTTTATTTTCTAAAATTTAAATGAAAATATATATTTATATTATACGGAGGGGATTTTATTATTGATATTAAATAACTAAACAACCAACTAAATACTTCAGGCAGTCTTAAAAAGGTTATTATTTTGCTTTACCTTTTTTATGTGAAGCCAATGTTGAACTTTTGACTAGGTACTTTTATTATTTTTATTATGTGTTTAACTTCAGATAGATCAGATGATTCTTGAAAAATATTTACTTATGTTTTGCTTCTTCGTAAAGCTAAATTTATATATATATATATATGTATTAAAATAAATAGCATATTGTGTGAATTCAATTTATATCTTGTATTGAGTTTGTATTGGATATAGGGAGATACCTATTGTAGATATACTATGTAAAAATTTAATTATACCATCTACATTTTAAAATCACAACTAAGTTTAGTCTGATAAAAATGGAATATATTTATGCATTATAATAATATATATCATGATATTTAAGTATAAAACTATGTTTTCTAGCATTTAACCACTGAGGAATTCAAGTTTGTAGGTATTATTATTCTTATTTTTTTAAATTGCTTGAACTAACATTTAAAGTTTTTATTTGGCAAACACTTACTACAATCTACATTCCTTATTAATTTAATTATTATAAAGATCTGCATTTATCTAATCATATTTGTTATTTGACACAAACTAATACATTTTATCTTCATATAGATTTTATATTCCAAAAAGTGGATACTTATTTCTTCTTATTGAATAATTCTATTATAGAATATAGTTTATACATATTTTATTTTAGGTAAATTAAATTGTATGTGATATGATTGATGTCTGTATAAAATTTAGTTTGTTTTTATACTGTTGATATTAGGCGCATGTATTACATTATTTAAATAAATAATCTGTGAAGACATAGTAAAACTAAAATTTTAAAATAAAAATAATTAGGTACATCATAAAACCAAAATTTGGTTTAATATTATAACAAATTAAAATTGTTTTAAACATGTAACTTTTGTGTTAGCAATATCTTCAGCATCATTTAGAACTTAAAAAATTGTATTCACTTTAAGAAGCATTCCCACGACTGGTGTACTTGTCCAAAATTTGGTGCTGGTGGTTACTTCTCATGCCGTCAGATCGGCATAATTGTAGGTACAATTATTTGTCAATGGTGCCATTCCCGAGGGTTGTCGGCAAATGTGACACAAGTCAACAGCCAATATTACTCGTATTATTTGTCAAATACGCCAGTCGTGTGAAAACCGTAATTGTCCACTGATCAAATGTACAATTATTGGTGTACTTGACAAGTACACCAGTCGTGGTATACTGTATACAGCTTTATATTTATAAAAATCGCTAGGTACTTTACAGAAATGTTGTACTATACATACTGTATATTCAGGAACATTGGTACTGTAGATTAGTGTGAATTGCATCAAGTCTTTAGTAATTTATTTATTAATGTCGACGAATATTAAAATTTAGTGTTATCATTTTGAAAACTAATAATTAAAATCGCAGTAATAAATGTTATCTTTTGAAAGAAAAATACTGTGATCAGAAATCACTGATATAGATAAGATATACAAAAAAATTTGCTTTAGAATATTAGTAGGAGAATATTTTTAATTTTGCGGTGGATGCTAAATCTTAACGGCACAGCTCTGCTAAAATATAATTAAATACTATCGTCCTAAACAATTCTGCATATTGTTAGACAATTTATAAAATCATTTTATACTGCAAGAAGTGCAAAGTTAGAATTAATACCTATTAGTTTATAAAATATTATAACATTATTGTTGAATACCAATTATTGTAGTTTATTTGTAAAAATTATTATACATCATAATGGATAGTTTATTTATATAGACATTTGAGCAAATATCTCAGCGATTATGAATGAAAATAATTCATTTTTTACAATTCAACCGTATTTTACTGTGTAAAAATGAAAATGTTTGGTGAGGTAACGTCAAACGCGACGGCTCGTTTTTACGGCCGAGTCCGCGCTCCAGTATATCTTATCTAACTCAGTGATTGTGATAGATTTATTTTTACCTCCACATAAAAATATTGCCTCCGCGTCGTATCATCTTTCTTGTGTTGGAACCTTCAAATCCTATCCCAGTTCATAGAGTAATATTAAATATTTAAATAATAAATATCAGTCTTTGTGCCAGTTATCGTTAAAATGACACTTTTGACACTATCATATTAAATATTCACGGTTATCAAATAATGTGAAAAAAATCATTTGCTTATTTTAGAGTTTTGACTTTGCCAGATTTTGAAATCCCAAAGCCCGAAAATCATATGATTTTTTTATATAATACTTAAATGAGTAAAATGAACATAAGTGTATACTTATCCTTTTTTAGTTAAATATTTATTAGCTAATATAATAATACATTATTATTTATATTGATTATTATTAGTATAGTGAAGAATGATGCAAAAATTATCTGAATCTATAAAAGGACTTGAAGGGTTTAAACTTTGTGTTTAAGCAGCAGATATCGTAGTGTTAAAGCAATTATAGAAATAGTTGTTTGCAAAAGACATAATTTATGCAATACATACAAATTTAAAAATACATATAAAAACATTATTGCTTATGATTTATGTGTTTTGTACGAGTATATAATAATAAGATAAATCCTAATTATTTTTAATTCTTAATGTACAGTTAATTTTTTTTAATAAATTAGTAGGTATAATGTTTAATTTAATTAACTTCAATATAATACCTAATCTCTTACCAATAATTTAACATAAAAATATACTACAACTGCTTAATATTGTAAAATTACATAATAATAAGATATAATCCTGTATAGGTAATGAATTTTATTCCATAATAAGCAATTCATTTCTATATAATTGATAATTAAAATAAAATAAAGTATTTTATAGGGTAGTTTGATTTAGTCTCATAAATATAAATAAATTTAAATAAAGAAAAACTAAATCCGAACTAAAATATGGATATTAGTGATTCATGAGATATTATAGCAATTAGTTAATACTCATGCCCCTTGAGCAGTTTTAGGTAGACAAAGAAAAGTGCACTACATAAAAATAACAGGAATCTTTGTGCCTCCTTTCGCCCTAAAAAATAAGGAAGGCAAAATAACTTGCACAAGAGTAGAGGAAGATATACGGTGTTCAAGTCTACATCTGAATACGAATAAATGATTTCAATTTTACTACACACACTTATATTCATATTATCAAATAAATAATAAATATCTTAAGATTACATACAATGTTGAAAATATATGCACTATTTTATCTAGAGGTTGATTTCTTTTTTCATACTATTTATGATTTAAAATGTTGATTATAAAAAGATTAGGTGTAGTTTGCAGCACTAAATGTGTATTTGATTGTTTTTTTATCTTGTATTTCTTTTTATTTGCATAGATCTTTTGTATAATTAGAACGTAAGCCAACTTGTAATAGCATAAATATGCTGAAACATTTTAAAATTTAATAAATAAATAAATAAAAGTTTTATATATAAACCTGTTATTGTATTTACTAATTACTTGTATTGTTAATGTATATTCTTATATATACAAAAAATATACATGATTAGTTTATACTTGTACTTTAAAAGGTGCTCATCATAAATAAACTAATAAAAATAATAACCTACAATTTGTGTGTTACTTAACTTTTAAATAAGTCACATTCTCATTTATCTTTATCAAATTGTGTTTCTGAGTCTAATAAAGTAGTTAAGTTATTTAAATAATATTGTAAATCTTAACTTAAAACTTCCTCCTTTGGGTCATTTTTTATTCAAACATGAATATAATACAGAAAAGTATATATAATATATTACTATTTTACTAATATTGTAAATAAATAAATAAATCATAAATACATCATATCATTAATCACTGCTAGACAATACACAATAAAATAACAATCATAGTGGTTTTTTTCCTCACTCTATCTAAAACTAGACAAAGTGAACTAATTTTAAACATACAAATTATAAAATAAATATATTTGTCCCTAATTTAAATGTACTATTTTTATTTATTATTTTATTGCATTTAAAAAAAAATGTTATAATTTTTCAAGAAGGGGTGGGGGAAATACAAAAATTTCCCACTGTTAATTGTAACAATTTTTGCAAATTGAGTTTGTTTTTATACTGTTTATATTTAGTGCATATATTACATTATTTAAATAACAAACTTGTGACGACATTGTAAAACTAAAATTTAAGGTAGGTACCTAAAAATAATTATATCATAAAACCAAAATTTGGTTTATTATAAATACAATTTTAAAATGCAATTTTTGTGTTAGCAATATCATCCGAATCATTGAAAACTTTAATAATTGTATTCACTTTTTTATTTTTAAAAATCACTACTAAATTTAATCAAATGTTTAATACATACCTACCTAAGGCATATCACACATTGGCGTAGTGTGTTTTATGTAAATACTACAGATATTTACTATTCAATCTAAAAAATGTACAATATTGAATAGGTATACTACTAAAAATGATATAAAAATATATATTTATATTACACTGATGAGATTTTATAATGTTTGAATTATATTAAATAAACTTAATAAACAATAGTACTACTCAGTACCAGTACCTATATTTAACTGAAGTCTGTAAGCAGACCGACAGGTTTAGCATTCGGCAGTAAATTAAGCATTTATAATTTACACACATTATTATTTATTAGTTATTACACGTCATATTAGATAAGTACGTACTATGTAAACCAGTGTTTCCCAACCTTTTTACCACCACGGACCATATCGATAAAATTTTATAGGTCGCGGATCACCTTAATTTTACGAAAACTAGGAAAACCTTAAACTTTTATAATTAATATTCAATAGCATAACATAAAAAATTGTAATATATCTACGTACCTACCTACTAATAACATACAATTAATGTATGTTAAAGTAATTTTATAACATTAGAATTAATTAATTTTGTATTAAATATTTTAAATTTAGTAATAATATTATTCAAGTAGGTATTAGACTTCTAAAATATAACTATATAGGATACTGTATATAATAACACAAATAATATAAACGTCACGAACCACTGAACTAAATATACATATTTAATTAATACTAAATATTTAGTTCAGTGTCATGAACATTTAACAAGATATTTAGGTATATATTTTGTATTTAAATTTCATTAATTTTATTTTCATCAGTTATCATTAATACGAGTAGGTAGGTAGGTAGGTACCTAATTGTATATAGTTACCTACAGAAGTGTATGTATTGAAATAAATTGGGTTGAATTGAGGAAATTATTTATCTTAATAATAATAATTTTCATAAAAACTTAATTTTTTACTTTTAGATAACTAAAGATAGTTATCATTCACAGAATTTAAATAATTTTAACGAAATCATTAATAAATTAACTAAATAAAAAATATATGTTCGTAATAAATTTCAAGTTTCAAAATATATTGTTAACTATTTCCCAGACAATTTAGTCATAGATATAAATAATAATATACATTTATACATTTATTCATTTAGGTTTATATATGTTACGGGTAAAGTACGAACATGACGTGTACCAAGTGTACACATTTAGGCATGCATCCGGTAAATTTACACCTTATCCATATATGAACAGTACATATTCACCTTAAATATTACGTACAATGTATGATATGCAGCAATGTGTCGACCACCATTTACAAACACGATTAAAGATATACATAATATCTTCAATCGTGATTGCGAATAAGGCATAGCTTACTTACTCAATCGATCTATTCTTGATGACCGTACGCGCATTTCGGCAATGAAAAGGTTGTCTTGCGCGGATTAGTGTCTGGCTGAACTATACAATATCTAACTGTCTATAACAGCACAACACGTTAGGTTTCCAATGCAAAACTATAGGAGATCATAAATCAATACCGATCGAGGAGGTACCAACAGAATTTAAAGGGATAAATCGTGAGGAACGCTATACCGCGCCGACGACGACAACAACAACAACCGCCGCCGCCGCCGCCGCCGGTGCTGGGTTTTTCCTGTCGCCGCCGAATGGCGTTGCAGTGCTTTCCCCCTCCGATTTTGGACTTTCCTCATCGTCGTCGGGGCGTCTTGTGTTTAGTTTTTTCCAAACGCTGCCAACGGTCAACGTTATAGCGACGTGATAGGAAAAAAACCGCAAATAAAAATATGGCTACGAAGCGCAAACTCTTTCAGTACATAATACAGACCAAGAGCTACTATCAACGAAAAATTATTGAACACAACAGAACAAAACTACAGTCTGTTTGGAATTAAGAGCTCGCCGCTACAGTATAATAGTAGGTAATTTAAGCAATATATTATCTAAATTTTACAAAAATTACATTGCGCATAGTAAACTAGGTACCTATAATGTACGTAGACATTTCAAGTTCTCACTAATATTTCTGAAATATCTATATAAAATGGATATAAAATCGTTATTTTACGAGTAGATGTTAACGTACCTATATGGCATAATCACATTCATCGAAATTTTAACTTTATATATAAGTATATTCATAAAAAATATTTAAGAAATTATTATAACATTTAATTTGGTTTTGATAATTTTATTAAGTAAACCTTAGTTATAAACATTAAAAATGCTATGAATTTTTAATAACAAATCAATTTACATTTTTTTGACGATTTTGTAAATATTTTAACATTAATAAAAAAATGTAGATTTTTTCTGAATCAAAAATATTTTGAAAACTTCAATAAAATTATGTTAGTGAATAAAATATTATAATTACATTTATTTTCAAATCTTAGTGACTTTATAAATAAAAAGTATTTTAGCAGTATTATTATTAGGTATCTACTAAATTGTCGTGTACACTACTGTAATAATTATTCTGAAATTGCCAATTATTCGGTATGTGTGCGTTTAACTTATACTATAGTTAAACAATAGACTATTATGCTATAAAAATACATTTCACTAATCGAGATCTTAATGAAATTAAATATAACTATTGAACATTATGAAATATTTTAATTAAACATAATATGTTTAGTACCGACAAATTATAATTAATTGAATTGGCTATACGCTACTTCCTGTTGATTGTAGTAAATTGTACTAACGTATAGGAGTGCACAGAGCCACAGACTAATTATATTTATTTATTAATAATATCTTTCAAAATACACAAGCTAATAAGATAATAACCACTGTTATTGTTATTGTCATATATTTTTTTTGAGTATATGAAACCATTCTAAATATTTTATTTCTAGATCTAATACGATAATAATATAATATGTATTTATAATTTATATTAATAATAATAACAATACATACATGTTTTATTTATTTACATTAATCTACGACTTAAACTTTTTGAATAATAACAAATATTTAAAATCGTTTGAGGATAAATCGTTATTGTTACGCTATTTCGTAAAAATTTAAAATTCAACCGCACTTAAAATTTTTCCTATAACGATGCTTCGAGTTTTCTCTATAGCTACTTGAAGGAAAAATTATTTAAAACTTAGTGTTGATTTTTTTAACCTTAGATACAAACACAAAATTTTTATGATTTTTCAACTACAAAATTACTTGCAAATTTTTGTGATTTTGACATATTTCGTTGAAATTTGAACTATAAACGCTTATATAAAAAAATTGTGACTAACGATTTTTGATTTGTTTTTTAACTACAATAAAAACTACTCATAAGGAACCATGAATTAAATTTTCAAGTTTTTTTGGCTATCCAAAACTTTTTTCAGAAAAATTGAAAACTTCAGTTGTCTATAAATAGCTCAAAAAAGTCTAAATATTTTGAAAATGTATTAATAACGATAATATAAACATGTGGTGAAAATTTTAAATATTTACATTGATTAGTTTTGGAGTTACTACCATAATATAAAAAATCAATTTGGTCGAAAACTATATGGGTGTAAAAATTCCCTTTTTTCCGTCACTTTTTTTTTGTTTTTCTCGATTTTTTTGAAAACTATTGGAAAATGTTTACTTATCCATTATTTTAATCATAATTGTTTCAACGCCTACTTCGCTACTCCTGCAGTGATCTTTAAAACCCTTAAGAATAGGGTTACTTAGGTGATAGTAAAATATTATATAATATCAGTACTATTTCCATAGTTTAATTAAACTTTTAGCTTGTATACGTTGTTGTGCCGTGTTAAACTGTGTTAATTTGTTAGCGCAAATCATACGTATCTATAGAACCTGTTAAATTTATCTTAAAAAAACTTTATTTGTATTTATCCAACAACCTTTAAGACCAGTTCGTTTAGTAGGAATAGCTAACCAACTACTCATTAACTGGATGGGATTAGGTTCAAGTTTTGACAATCACTTGGTTTGAAAGAACAGAGGAGGTATATTGTAGACTGCAGTACCAGTCAATAGACCTTCCCAGTTATAGTTGATCGTTAAATAAAGAATACGGAGTTTAATATAGGCAATTACAATTACATTTTAAGAACTATATTTAAATATATTATTTAATTATTTCCAATTCTGGTTATGTTTTACCAAAATAGACTTATCGTATGCCAACTACACCGAGTATCCGGTAATCAATTAAACATATTTAAGTGAATTATTAATAATTCGTTCAAGTACTTAAAAAAGACCACCACTTTTTTGAAATTAAATCCTTCAAAATTAGGATTTTAAGTTGTTTACTTGTTTATAATAATAAAGTAAAAAAAAAAAAAAACAATTAAAAAATGTATGAAAGTTTTTAAGAAACTTTCATGTTGAATTCAAATCTATATTTTTTTACAAATAAACAAAATAATTAATATTCATTATTTGCGTTATATGCAACACGTGTGGGAGCGGTGCGTTAATTCATTTTATTATAGTCATCTAGTCACGTACAGACAGTACAGTGTACACTAATAATAACTTATTAGTTATTATACACACGGCACACATGACACGACACGCACTCAAGCACTGAAGTAATTGCCTATATCGAACTCTTTAAAACCTCGTATCCCCAAGACATTGATATAAAAAATTCATATTTTTGTAAAAGTTTTTTTTATCTAATTTAAAGTTTTTTGGCATGGATTATGGAAAACAAAAAAATACAATTGAATTCATTACAGTTACGTTTTATTGTAAATAAATAATTGTTATTAACTTGAGAAGTTGTACATACGTGACACGTCACCAACACATAGTGCGAATCGGTTAAATAGTACTATAAATTATGTCTGAAACATTCACCTAAATGTATTTACTTAAATATATAGGTCATTATAGTATACATAATATGTTTGATATTGCAATGCTATAAAATGTATAATATTAAACTATCTTATAGATACTTTTAGTATCTATTAAACTATAGATCATAATTTATAATAATAAGATGAATAAAAGGAAGTCGGAGGGGGATCTTATAAGTATAATACAGCATTACAGCTTATCATCTGTAATCAAGCTACATCAATTTAATTTTTAAAAAATTCAAATATTTCCAAACATATTTTATCAATAATAGTTTTATAATTAATTCTTAATTACTTAGACATGTTTCTACTGCTATAATCTGTTCATGTTGATTCTCAGTATTATGATAAAATTAAGATATAGGTACCTAACAAATTTTCCAAAACATTAAACAACTTATACATTTTTAATAAATATAGAAAGTTTTAAACACATTTTAAAAATGATTACACTTTTACTAGCATCTAAGTGGTATAATAATAAAGTAATCAAGTTTTGTTTGGCGGTATTTAATATTTCAATAATTTATTTTTACACTAATTAATAAATAAAGTTGTAGATAGTTAGAAGCATAAAAATAATTATTTAGATCATAAAAATATATATTATTTACACATTTTTGATGAACTTACAGTTTAAGCTTATAAGTTCATTCACATAAATAAAAACAAATTGTCTACCATCTACGTTTCAATGCTTTTAAATAAGTAGTTTTTGGTTAAATCTGGCGTAGTTGTAGTTATAGGACAAAGAATAACCCCAATCGGCTTAAACTTGGTTATGTAATCTTTGAACCAATTCGTTTAAAATGTCTAATATACCTATTGAACATGTATTAAAACTATTAACTACTTAATACATAGAATTCGAATTTATTTATTATTACTTAAATTAATTATATGAACGACTTAAAAAATACTTAATGTAATTGTATGCGTAATTTTACACTTACTCCGACTTGCTCTGTAATCTAACTAAAAATTCAAATAAAATTGTTTTGTCTATTTTTTCAACAACTGAAATCAAATATCCTTTCAGTAGTTAACTCGGGGCTTTACATATTGTATTGCTTTATCTACCACATGAATCATCGTTCTCAATAAATAACATGTTTTTAGTACAGAACATATGTATGAATATGATAGAATATAATTTGAAGTTAACAAAACTCGTACATTATTCAAATACATCATGTTCAATTAAACTTTACAGAAAATATCGATATTATAATTTGTTTTAAAGGTAATTTATAAGTTTATATCTATACTATTTTACCTTTGTTTAATATTGGTTGATAATTTAGGTTAACACTGCGTTAATAATTTTATTGTCCTATATCCTTGTAAGTTTTGTAAATTATTTAAAACTGAATACCACAGTCAAATAGATCAATTAAATGTGATAAATTTAAAAATATTGATAATACATTTCTAATAGAAGAATATAATATTATGTTAACGGGATATACGAGAATGTATTTAATATTTTAATGAAATAAATTTTTTCCGCTTAACCTATACTTTGCAATAAATATAATTGTATACGATTAGAATATGCATATTATTGAAATGATTTTGTAAGAGTAAGTTTATTTTTTTATACATATTTTAAATGATAGAATTGATTAATTTAACTTTTAACTATAGTTTAATATGCCAAGTATACTTTCTTTTAGTTCTTTTATTTCTGTTGATTTCTTAAATTCACCAGTACTTTAAAAATGTCTTGTATTATGAGGTAATTAAATTTGACAGTTAGTGTTTAGTACTAGAAAATTCTAAAATGTTGCTATTATATACTATTCTTAGACAACTTTTAGATATTTTTATTCTTTATATTTTTAACTTAAGAGATGTTTAATTATTAAAAGTTCTAAAACCTGAGCATCATGAACTTTATATAAAGTACTTATAATACCCATTTAAAACAAAACCGTCATCACACCATACTCTATATTCAATAGTTTTATAAAAAAATTAGCCTATTACTTATAATATATTCGTGTAATTTGGAACTATCCATAATTTAAAGATACTGAAAATTCAAACATCGTTTTGAAAAAATAAACTTCAGTACTGAAACATCAATTAGATTTATTTGACAGATTTCTTGTATCTAAAAACATAGAAATAGGACGTATTTCAAATTTATTATTTATCATTTCAAAAAAAAAGAAAACTATAACACATGTACGATATACAATGTACATTTATCAACCACAAAATTAAATTTGTTGAATGATAATTTAATTTTTATTTCATGGATTGAGATGAAAAATAAAATAATAATAATTCTACTAATATGACTATTGTGTTAAAGCCGATAAAAGGATGAAAAACAATCTTCCAAAATTATTATAAGCCAAAAAAAACAACCATTATTACTTATTTAACGAAAATAACCCATTTTTTTTTTAAGTTTTCTGATGATTATTTCAGACCTTAAATATGATATTAAGTAATCACTAATCAGTTATTTTTTAAATCACTAGAACTTATTTTTTTGGTACCTAATAATCTTATAGTAGATCGTAATCCCTCTAATGGCTTATCGGTTTATGTCATATACATTTATAAAACATCAGTTAATATTTTAATACACCTGCCTATATGTTTTTTTTATTTTGTATACATTTAACATATTATGTTCTGCTATGATTTTTTTGATTTTTATAATAACTATTATAAATGTCATATTTTTATTGTAGTTTAATATTGATAAATATTAATACCTAGCTATCTAAATGTTGTAACTTTTGTACTTTAAATTTTATATATTTATACATAATAGTCCGTAGGTATTTTATTGTTTTAATTTTTTGTACACTTAATTATTATAGTAAAAAAAGTCTAATTATAAATTAACATTAAATAGATACTATATATATACATCAATATAATTAGTAATTAGTAATATATTATATAAGTAAAATATTGATTAATACTTATTTAATTATTTTCTATTAAAATAGTATAAAATCAAGATTATTTAAAACTAACATCATTGTTTCGTATAGGATTTGAACTTAAGAGAACGTCGAACCCGCAAATGTTGTTTTCGTCTTACACACGTACGACATAGCAAATCTTCATTCACCATTTTCAAAAGTATGCTATTAGTTTTGATATTATAGAGTGAATTGACTTATTATATAGTTTGAAGATGAGATTATTATCTAGGGCCCCACGTAGCCTTTTATTGATATTATTATTTTTAAGTAAGTTATAATCATTTTAAAATTTAGAGTTTCAAAAAGGTTATATAACCTAAAGAATCAATAACGAAAAAGAACTATTTCAAGTATATAAGTTTTGAATATTTTATAATTTTACCTACTGGATATTTTAATATTTTAATGACAAATAACTGTTTTAGATATTATGTTGTAAATTGTAATAATTTAATAAATATTATTTGTGGGATTATCAAATTTTATATATTATGTTATTACATTTTATTTGACACAATTAAAATATTTCAATTAATCATACTGCCTTTTATATCACTAACAAATTAAAGTTAACCACAGTAATATAATATGATATAAATGTGTACTGTTTTGATAATTAATATTAATGTAATAAATGCGATGATTTTGGAAAAATTTAATTCAATCAGCCCTGTATAGGTAATTTTTGTCGCATTATCAATTGTAAAATAAGTTACTAAAAGCAATACAATTTACTTATTAAAAAAATATTCTTATGAATTATAAATATACACTGACTACAGGTGGTATTCGCTCAGAAACATTTTTCAACGTTTATAGTGTTTATACTTACTATGATTTATCATTGAATTCAAATTTAACTGGTCTACATATTAGTTACTAAACTTTATACAATAAACTATGGATAGATACATGAAGAAATTAAGTTCTATTTTAATATTTCAAAATTTCAGAATTGTTTGAGAAATATTTGATACCATGAATCATGATGCAAATAAAATATGCACGTATATTAAAAGAATTAAAAATTGTGCTATACATATACATTAAATAATTTCAGTGACTTTCATTAACTTTCTAGTTAAAATTTTAACGAAATTCAAAAAATATTTTTGTGTGATCTAAATTTATATCAGATTTATAATTACTATAATTAATCACAATTCATAACTATTTTAACTAAAATTTGATTCACCAAACAACTTGTATACACTATTGTTTATCATACCAAAGCACATCTACTTTTGAAATATTTTATTTGTATATATTGTCATAGTTAATAATAAAAATAATATGAATTTACTATTTTTATTTTAAATCCACCTGCAGACTGCAGTGTAGTACCTACACTACAATGCAATATCCTACTTATTATGGTAATGCCATTACAACCGGTTAAGATATACATAATTATTTCATTAAATTACAGTAATTATACAGACTAATAATAAGAACAGAATTTGTATGTCATTTTACACTCATAAATATCAAAATTATATTTTATTAACGGGAGTATAAACATATAACTATTAACTAGTGTATAATCTTGTTATAAATTATGACTATTAACCATAAATTATTTTTATAAACGAGTTGTTATAATATATAGGTATGGATATAATGTAGGACGGATAAAGCTTAAAAAACAAATAATGTTAAACAATACCTACTATAATTGATTTTATGCACACTCTATTTTATTTACCATGTTAACATATTACATTTATAAATATATTATATTATATACACAATATACATCCACTATAATATTCGTTTAATGTCAAATATATACTTATTATCATATTTGTAATTAATAATTACTTGTTTTTCAGAGCTTGATATTAAACGGTATAGGCATTATATAGGCAGGTACCACTTAGTGTATTTTATTATGTGACGTATACATGTATATTATGTGTACATACTATAATCACACTGTGCTATTATAATAATTAATAAGATATTATATCAAACTTGTTCTACTTTTATACTTGTCGTGTCTGCAGTCTGCTTAATTATTATTAGGTACATTAAAGTATTAAACAATTCAATAACGCTCGTTTAAATGTCTTAATAATGGATGTGCTCTTATTATTAAAGGCAATCGATGCAAAATTATAAATAATATACGTATCGTATTTAATATACTGACCATTGGCCCGGGAACGGCGGTAATTCACAGAAAAGTGAAGTTTCCAGTGAGCTGAATTAAAAAAATATTCAAAATTGTTTGTACAATTATTTTATTCTTATATCTACCATACGTATAAACTTTTTTAGAATATATTTGAGTACAAAAAAATCTGTTAAAATTAAAAATATTTTTGGTCAGTAAAATATTGTAATATTTCAATAATTTGACCCTGATTTTACAAGTATATTGATTTAAATTAAACTGTTATTAATTAATAAACCTATCAACTATCTAGAATTAGAATTTCTAATCTTACAAATTGGAATACATTTACTGGGTACCTAACCATGGTTATAATGCGAGTTATAGTTATGAATGCTTCAATATACACTATTTTATGTATGTACCTACATTAAGTTCGTACGAGTAAATTTTCAGGCGTACCTATGCACATAAATTGATCCACATGCAAGTCGGAATTCGGAAGAGGAAACAACACAACCTGTCCAGTAAGAGTAAAAAAATACACACGAGTCGTTTTGTTAATAGTTATTTTTAATTAATTGATATAATAGATAAAACCTAACCTGGTATAGTGATATGACAGTATGTTCTATCCTTCATATAGAATATAGATGTCTCTCGATCACGAGTTCTAAATTGAAGCGATAATAAATTATTAAACCAATAAAATTGGTGACTAGTGCAGGTCCTGCATAAATTTGAATTCAATGTTTAGTCTTGTTTGCTTAGAAATTAAGCTGCTTTGAGTTATTCGGTTTCTCGACAATAACACGCGCTTTATACAATGACACTTGTATAGAAGGTGTTAATGGTCTTTGGAAGAGTTTTAAATCGTTTTCAGCATTCATAGGGTATTATTGCCTCATCATACTCTACAGTCTCCTATATGGGAGAAAAATGTGGCGGCATATGGTGGTCTGTGAAGTTTTTCCGAGAAACCATATAAGATACCATTAACAACGATTAACAATCCAGTGCGGTGTTTGCTAAACAGGAAAACAAAAGACGTCAGAGGTGTGCAACGTTATTGTATGCATGTGTTCATGTGTACATTCCTTTATTATAGTAATCATAATTCATAATATTGTAATAAAGTATAAACTACATAGGTACGCCGCAGGGCATTTTATAATTATATAATATTATTCTTCCGTTTGTAAGTATTAACGAATATTATATGGTGGTATAAACATATCCGCTGTGTAAAATATATTATGCTTATAGGTCAATGAATAATTATTCATTTCAACAGTAAAAATTAAATTAATTTAAAAGTCATCAAGTGTGTGCTTTATATAGTGTTACATAATATATTGTCATATTGCACAAGATTAAGTTTTTTTAATGGATTGGTTAAGTTAAATTGTTTTACAAATGATTTTCCTGGAGGTACAACGAATAGTGTTATTTTTCAACTGTTGGTTGTCGTCAAATTTGCTATAATTTATTCCAATAACAAAATATATTAGAATTTAGATTAAAAAAAAAATACTGTATTTAAGCTTAAAAATATATTTAACTCTGCTGAAATTCGAATTCAAACTATTGTGCATTAATTATTAGATAAGTAATACAGGTTAAAGCCATGTCAACTTTTAATTTGTCATCTCGTGGCAGTATCAAGTATTCTAATTGGATATTATTATAATTTAACATACATATCTAAAATAATTATAAAAATATTGTTTAAATGTTGAATAAGAAAAATAATCGTATTAATCGTAAACAAATGTTTTATTTGTTTAAAACATACATACATTTTAAAACATACAAAATAAACAAATTTTTACAATTATTAGCGTATAAATTATGTGTAGGTAGATATATATATATATACCTACCTACATACATAGGTATAATATGAGTGAGAGTGAATAAGTGTGTTTGTGTGATTTTTTGATGTGGTGAGTATTTTTTTCAATAGTTATAAATTAATAAATCAATTAACATTTTAATCATAATATTATATATTATATTTTTTTAGACACTTTTACAACAGGTATACAGCATACGACTCAGGCTCATTTTAGGAAGATTAAACCCCGCGGTGTCCGTGATTTAAAACCGAGAAGAGGTCTCGAGACGTCATCGACGGCAATGTTGTTGTACCGCACGCCGCCGCCGACGATCCCCACCACAATCCGCGGTACGACCGCCAAAGACGAACGGCCGCGGCGGAATCGGTCAGGCAAAGTGGTTTCCCCGCCGCCACAACCGTTTGCCGGTCCACCGCGGTCGGTACCTATTTCACCGGTTGTCGTGCAGCTCCTCACGTCTTGTAAAAAAAACGTTTTTCCATCGACTACCCTTCGTCACGGGTGCCCTGGATTTTCCGACAATTTCGGTTTCCGCCGTATTTCGTGAAAGTTTTGGTCGAAAGGTTTACTACGCCGTTCGAAGCGCAACCGAGTGCGTGTAACTCCGCCGCCACCGACCATCTGTCATCGGAAAACCATGGAAAAGTCCGGAGAAGTGACGACGTGACCCACAGAATCCACTGCCGCCGCTGCTACCATGTACTCGGCGCGAAATCGTAACGCCATGATCACAGGTGAGTTCAGCCAAATATATTATACGTACATTTATACCTAATCACTAGTGGAAGTTGAGTGCAGTCGTGTTGACAACGAACCAATTTCGAACGACGCGAAGTAAAAGTTCGATTCCTTCAACCCATTACATTTGACCCTCCCACACGCACCTACACTCCAAAGGTCCCTTTGCGTAATATAATGGTTAAAAATAACTGTAGCTGATATTATGTTTGTTATATGTAGAACAGATATTATTATGATTTATGCGGTCCGTATAAAAAGCATAAAGTCTTATTATTATTATTATTATTATATTGTTATCGGTGTAAAATTTCCGTCGGCGGCGCGCGGACGACGACCGCGACCGGATGGTGTAGGCAAAACCGGTGTTACATAAATCGTGGTGTCGCAGACCGTCGCCGTTACACTTACCTACTGCAGCAACTAGCTACGGTTTAACAATAATAATAATAGTAATAGTAATATTAATATCGGTTTAATACACTCGCGACAGGATATACGACGTGCGTGTACCCGCTGGTAGGTGTCGTCCGCGCGTGGGATTCGTGTGTGGTTGGCATCGCGGCGACGGCGGGCCGGCGCGATCGCCGCCGCCGTCTCCCGGTAATAATATTTCATCGCCACGCTTTCTAAGAAACGCGCGGGTTGCGACGAGCCTCGCTCCGTTTTTGAACACCCCCCCCCTTCCCCCTGTACCTGTTTCATCCCCTTCACCACCGCACATTTTGTATTTTTATTTTTTTTCTCTACCCTCCAGGTCGAATACCACCCCGTCCGTACTAATAATATAAAACGCGATATCATTGTGCGTATAATATAGGTATACCGCGGAACGTGCCCGTACATTTTTATTATATTATACGGTACACCTATATATATATACTTGTGTGTGCCCGCGGCGCGCGTAATCGAATCGATTTCTTTAGAAAAAAATCTACAGCATGTTTTTATTATCGTGTTTCTCCTCCTCGGAACCTTTTCGGACCCAGCCGGTGCCGGTCTAATATAATAATATTATATATTATATATTTATTATACTGGAATTGCGACTAAACGGCGACGACTGAATGTACAGACGTCCGTCTTGTTCTTTTTAAACGTCCGTTTGGATTATTGTTATCGAAAACCCATCGCTTGTTATACTATTGTTATTATTATTATTGTTGTTGTTGTTGTTGTTGTGCACGCGAAGATCGCGCGGATATTCGGTATGACATATATGATGCAAAATAGGAGCAGGTGGTATTCGTCGTGCAGCGTGCAGCGGCGTCGTTGCTGCAATCGAATGCCGTAGTCTCGTCATCGCACTTTCTGCTCGCCGTTTCCAAAAATGGAACTGATTTAAAAACATACATATAATATGTATACGGATAAATCGTCGTACGATTGTTTTCACTTTTTAGAAACTCGCGCAAAGCTCATACACGATATTTAGTATAAATTGCGCAGCATCGGGTATATTATAACCCTGTATAGTGGAGTGTGTGTATGTGACGAGTAAGATGACGTGCGTTATAAATGCGGTATTGTCATCGGGTTGATTTGTTTTTTTTCTCATCCGACTCGGTCACGCGGTTAAATTTACGACTAAATCGAAACAAACATGACACGAACGTCGAAAACGCATTAGTACTACTTAGGAACTGGACGGCGGAAAGGGTTCCTACTACATAATATTATAATATTATAATACCTGCATGGCTGCATGCATGCGTCTGTGCAAGAGTGCAATAGTTTGAATAAGGTACCATCTACCTATATTATGTTATTGTACTTTATACCGTAATTTATAAAATTATTATCTGTAATTATTTTCGACTGTCAAGGTGACGTTGTCATTCCAAGGTAATACTTTCTCCGTTTATTATTACTTACTTCTCGTCACAGTATATTGTATTGTACCTATACTAAACACCGACACTATAGATAAAGATAAATATTATGCATAGATAATTCGAAAATACTAGTTTCGGATATCAAACGTTACGACATTAACAGGCGGTTCTATAAGAGTAAATAGGTACGCTTTTTATCCGATAAAGTATGAACTCTTTTGAAAATTTTTTTTTTATAATTCTAAATATTAAAATGATTTTTGAAAAAGTAATATTTTTCTTACATTTTTTACTATCAGTTTCATTTTTATTTTTGAATTATAGAATATACACTTTTAGTTTCTGATTCCGAAACAGAATATTTTTTGGAGTATTCGATGTATAAAAATCAAATTTCGAATTTATAGTTAATTAGTTATAACTTTATAAGTATTAAGTAGGGCTAGGATTTGTATGCAAAATCATTTTTTTTTTTACGTCCAAATTAAGTTTAAGTGAGTAATGTCCGCGATTTATATTATTATGATGAAAATGATACTGTTTTTATTTTGCATATTTTTGTATACTCAATATAATCGTATTTATTGTTTTTAAACATTTTAAACTGATCAAAGTATAAAACTTGGTTTTTTGGTCAGACATACATTTTATTTTTATAAATACAATCCTCAGGTACAATATACTATGTACAATGTATGTTAGCCGATCATTTATATTCGAAAATTTAAAAAAAAATATGTGGTCGTAGTATATAAAATACGTTTTTCTACTATTAGAATGAGAATTATATATTTTAATACTAAATAATAATTTATTAATGTATGCAAAAAAAAAATAAATAATTTTTAATCTCAATTAAACGTATTATAAATTATGGCAATAAGCTAATCACTACAGATGTATTTCAATAAATAAATATTTATTTTAACTATATTTTTGTGTGTACCTTTTAAAAATTAAAATGCATATTTTTGCGTATTTCGATAAATAAAATGAATACTTAACAATTTTTTATTGCATACAAATTCTAACCCTGGCTATAAGTTAAATTATTTAAAGTTTAAATGATTTGAGTAAAAAAATATTTTAAAAACGTCAATACTTTACCGATACCTATATTATACTGTGTAAATAATTTTAAAAGAATCACCCAGTATATTATATACAGATATAATATACGTCCTTGATATTATACTATTTGTGCCGAAACGCAGTATTAAGCATGCGTATAGGAAAACACGATTATCGTCGCCGTCGTGAAACGATATTGAATAGGTACGTAAACCGCGCACTTAACATATGTTATCTCCGGTGTAGTTATGATGTTTTGTTTTGAAGGTGAACGTTGTTTAGCCACCGATTACTAAGAATATCTACACCTAAAATCTGTTATGGTCGATTTTAAAGCATACGGTATTGCCTCGAGTATAATTATTAAGTTTAATTGGGTTAAAACAATAACCAGTTGATAAGTTTCGGATTTGGCATAATTATTATGGAATTGTCAACTTTCTATTTCCTATCTAATTCTTTGCCGAGTAAAATGTATAGGTAAATCTTTTATAAAAATATAAAATACATATTATAAACGACTAACGAGTTCATATTAGGAATCTACTTCTTTTTTTTAGTTCTATGCACTTTATACAAGTTTATTGCGGTTAAAAATGTATTAATATAATATAATATTTTATGATTGTATATAATTCATTTGACATTGACATTTAATTGTGATCGTCGAAAAATATTTTAATGAACTAAATTATGATATAATATTCAAAATGGTTTGTTATTAAACCAGAAGATATTAGTTTAATAATATTATAGATGCTACACTTTTAGAACTAAATTTGAGTGAATTTGTAAGTTTCGGGATACCTCTGAGGCCTGAGCGTAATAAAATGTACATAATATGAATTAATATTTAATATACATATTACATAAAATAGTCATTACTTTTAGTAATAGCAGTAATTTTAATCCTATAATATTCTGAGGGTAGAAGGGTAAACAGGTATTGTAGACACTAATACAACATTGAATTAAATACAATATGTTACTATCGAGTATCGACTGCCGTATTTAATCATTTTAATCATAGCCGGTTTGTAATTAGTAATCAAAAATCATTATCACATCACAAAAAAAAAAAAAAATAAAAAAATTCAATTCAAATATTATTATGTCAATAAAGACGTTTCTAGAAGTATTCGTTAACAAATAACATCATAGCATGCACGCAATATTACTAGCCACGACAACAACATTATTCTCATTTGTGTTTTATTTTTTATATCATAAAAAATTTGGATAATAAATAATGACAGTAGCTATGAGTCGTTCAGTGCCATTATTTAATGCAGTATTACAGTTAGACAATTATTTAAATTTTTAGAATCGATTATAGATAATTTTTTTTTCGCTCGCGATTTGTTTAGACTTACATGCTGGCACGCCGGAACACACCATATAGCGCCTAAACAATAACATTTATCTTATTACCTTTTTTTTCCTTCGATATATAATGGGTAATAAATAATATTGTGCTAAAAAAAATGCTACAATTTATTGAACCTGTACTGTCAACTGCTTTGTAACATTTTATGGTAGTTTATTTTGAAAAATTCAGTACTTGTTTCCCATTCATGGAAAATGAAAAAGTATGTAGGTCAAACTAGATATTCCTTATTGTACTTATCCGATACACATCACGATGGTCGACATAACGTAGTTAAAACTTCACCATGTTCATTTTATACACGTCTATAAAAAACGTATGTAGATAAGTAATATTTTAATAAAATATATTTTTTGTTTTTGTTTTCATTTCGCAATTATTGTTTTCTTTTATCTGATTATACATTCCCATGGTTTAGCACACCTTTAAAAATTAATTTTTATAATTTTTTATATCTAATTTACCTCTATGTTTGAATGTAATATTATCCTACATGTGTTTCGACAACTTCGTAAATAATATTATGTTGTGTATATTAGGTATACCGATTATACTGTAGTTTTGTAAACAGATGACACAACGAAGACACTATGATATTATTTTACATTGAAATACGCGTATACCATTTTAGCGTATAATATTATAACTCATATAAGGAGTAAGGACTAAGGAGTAAGTATATTTTTATGATTTATGAATCATGATCATGTGTTATGTACTATACGTCTTTACATATAAATATATCTATATTAACTTATGTTATATTTAGCTGTACATTAATATAATTTAATCATAGCTTAATCTAATAAATTTGAATAATATTGTATTTTCAAGTATTATTTATCAGTATCTATGCACCTGCCACCTACCCATACTACAGTATTCAATCGCTTCTAATTATCATATATTTTATAAAGAAATGTATTAAACACTCAACAAGTAACAACGTTATCATGTATTACAGTTTCATTATTTTTCAAATAATTTATTTATAATTAAAACTATTAATACTAACTAATTTTTTCATAAAATATGATGTGATCATGTTCATGGTTGGTGGCCATTATAATATATTAGATCGTATCTTATAGTTACTGAATGTATAATAAGTTTTACCTAAGGTCGTTTGCCGATATAATTAATATGATTAAACTAGAAATGAATCCTTTAAATATTTTATGAACTTGTTTGACTTTTTTCATGTTATATTTTTTTATGGTAATCGTGTCAAACAGATGGGCAGAATGAAATTAGAAATTATGGAAAATAAGTCTTTAATCACTTATTTATTACTATTTTAAAACTATTGTAACGTGTATCATCAACCGTACTCGTGCATGATACTAATTAATAATAGTTATTGTTTTATTAAATATTAATGTAATGATTAAAATATATTTTAAATTGTATTGTAAAATATGTAGTTCACCGAAGGGAAAATAGTTTATTTTTTTAGATTTATTCACAAATTGTAATAACTTTTTAATACAGATGATAACATAATAAATTTTAGATATGACTCAACTATAAAATATCAATACATTATTGCCTATTGGATATAAGTAAAAATAAATATTTATATATTTCGTTAATATAAATAATAAACATTGATATTGTGACATGAGCACATGACTACATGACTCATGAGACTATCTTATTTAAGTCAGGAATTTACCAAATACTATTAATATTATTTAGGAAATTGTATGTAGTATAAAATACCATTATATACCTAAAGGCTAAAATATATATAAATATATAACATGGAAATAGTTTATTCTGTAATTCAGTAAGCTATTTCATTTTTATGATAACATTATTATTTATATTATTTGTTAAAATTAACAAATGTATTTGATTTAAACAAGAATTTTTATTCATAAGATTTTTAAAATCAATACATACCTACCTGATTAATAATTACGAATTACGTTTTAAAGGATATTTTTTACTGTCAGAGGCATTACCTATATAAAAATTTATTTAGCCACTTTATGTAAATTGATTTATACATTTTTATATTCTGACATGTACCTACCATTGTATTAATTAAAATTTTCAAAATTAGTTATAACTGCTTATTTATTATATTAATAAAATTATCTTTAAGGTTACCTATTTACGAGTATTTTAGGTAATTTTTTTTTTAGGTATCACACCAAGGAAATAAATATTTAAATTAGTATACCCGACAAAAGTTTTTTTCTAATACATACAGTTAGGTACAGTTATTTAGTTTAATACAAATGTGATAAATACATCCTTCGTAGGCCATTATAAATGCTATGTTGTTTAAACTAATTTTGAATGCCCACTAAAAATAGGCGTGGTGTTTAATCTTTCCCATTGTAATTGACATTAATATACTTGTGTAAAATACACTTGAAAACAATGTTATTATATGTTCAAGTAATATTTTTTTTTAATCATTTCGATTTCAGTTCAATGACAGCTCTTAAAACACTTAAGTTATAGTTATAGTAATTATAGTTATAATATGAGCTTATACGTCATATCCATAAATGAACGTGCATTAATACCCATGTTTTAATATTTTAATTAAATTTTTTAATTTGTAAATTAGGTGTACATTTTATTATAGTGGGAATTATATAATGGCTGTACTTTGATTCTATCAAATAATTTTAACTTTAACTTTCAAAGACATGAAATATTAAGTAAAAATTATTTATTTCAATCATTATAATTGTATACATACATTTATTTTGATGATTAAACGATTAAGATAGCATTATGGTGCACCATAATAATATTATGTTAAGTACTACCTATAATCTGTTGTCCATTTTTTAGGTGAAAAAATAATCGGAAAATAATTTACAAATAGCCAATATTATTCCTGTTTAATATACATATATAAAGTATATTGTACATACAGTCTACAGAGCGTAACTAGTCTGACAAATGCAATAATAGTGCAAACTGCAAATGCAATAATGTCAAATAGACCCTGTACCTATATAATTATTTTAACGACGTTTCTCGACGGTAAATATTACTTTTATTTGATAATCTTGATTCAATTACTTACGAGTAATTTCTTGGAAATTTTATGCTGTTTTTTCCGACACTATATACAGGTATCTAATATATTTTATTCTATTAATATTGACATAATATGGGTTGATATCAACCGTTTCCGGAACACTTCAAAGTTTTTATCCACATTGTGTTTCGATATTAATTTCGTGAAACCGATTTATTTCATTTTATACATTTATAGAAATCAATTATTATTTTGGAATCAGAAAATTATGAAAAACCTATAATCTTAATCATTTACGGCTTTTTGGTTATAAAGAGTTAGTATTAGATTTATTTTTAAAAACTTTATTTTTTATATTATTTAAGATTGTATTTAATAATTGAATAGGTACTTTATGTTTAAATACTGATAATAATTAAGAATTTAGTACAAAATAACTTTAACTTTTCATAAAGATAAATAATTATCATTCAAGTTGGCCATTGCAGCGGGTTTGTTAAACAATAACCGTAGTATCGCAAAAATGATAATTGACACAACAGTATAAAAAGTTATAAACTGTAGTTATACCTACCATAAAAAATGTATATCTTAATGCATTATATTATACTGTGATTTGGTTATAGTAAATAATTTCTTATTAAGCACATTTAATTATCTTTTCTAATATGTTAAAAACAATAAAATGGTCTCCTTAAATGTTACGTAAAGGTTTTTTAAAAAACATTATTTAAAATGGATTTTTAATTATAAACATATAATATATTGAAAGTAATTAATTTTTGTTATTGTTATATATTTATAACTGATAAAAATATTTAATATAATTTGATACTTCCGATTTTAATGCATATTTTCAAATTAAATAATAATTTATCTGGTCTTTATTAAAGGTTTCAGAAAATATACGTCGACTTTGAAGTATAAATATATAAAACATAAATAAATTAAACTAATACTGCAATATTATATTTATATGAGTATTATTTAATGTATATTTAAATATTATATACATATTTAGTATATTTTATTATCGAACATTTATTGTTATTATTTTGTTTATTATTGTTTTTTATTATAATTATTTTAATATTATATAATACATAGCTCAATATTTCATCGTATTCTGTGCTCATACATAATAGTAATGTCATGTAGGAATAAATTAAAATATAAAATATCACACTTGTCTAACAAATCATCACCTCTATCAATCGTAAATTATAATATGTATAATAATATAACCATGTTTTATAAGTATGTGACACTTTTGTTTTGATATATAGAATTATGTTAAATATATGAATATTTTATCTTATAAGTCAAAATATTAATGTAATTACTGTGTCTGGAAAACAGTTATTCGAGTGAAAAATAGTCAACTGATTTACTGATATCATATTATTATATTGTTAAATCCATAATAATCCATAATTTTATCATTTTGTTTTCATTTCTTAATACCTACAAACATATACATATTGTACATTTGTAATTATGAAAATGTAAGAATATGTACAAAAAGAATGAATGCTCTACCCACGTAAAAATATTTTAAATCGATTTATGAAGATGATATTATTATTACCCCATAAACAATGAATTGCTTTTTTAATAAATAACACCATCATAAATAAAGTGTGGTTATAATATCAAGTGCAGTAATAATTTTTATAGTTCTGATTATTAGAAATTATATTTTTGTAAATAATTTAGTTATTACTTTATAAAGTACGATGTTAAGTAAAATTACACAAAATATAGAATCGTTTTAATTTAATTACTTTATTAAACAAATCATAGCAAAATGAAAAATAAATAATTGACTTCTTACTTTAAATTATCTATAAGGCTAAACAACATGTAAAATATAATATTATAGTTGTGATGTGTATCTCTCGAACAGATGTTCGGCTATACGTAATAATAACTTTCGTGATCTGTAATAACTATGTATTATAGCATTATTATACACATATTACGTAATATTTGATTTTATTATTATTTTATGAACTTTAATTGTCTATATCTGATTCGTCTGTTACCAATAGATTTATTTTAAATTTATAAAATTTACACCGAATGTTATGAAATGTTATTAATCAATGTTGTTCAAACTTAATAAATGAGCAGTATATACACATAATATGTATACTATAATTTAACCTATTTAACCACAATTTATATGACCTTATATAATATATATGTATATATTGTATAGTGTACCAAAGTATTAATATAATTTGTTTTGTTTTTATTGTTTATCATAAAATAAATTGTTTGTAAATTCTAAAAAATAAAAATTTTAAGTGTGCGGTAAAAAAATTATTTAGCTACTTAAAATTTAGGCGTGTGTAGTAGTAAACCGATATTTTGATTCAAATCAGTGCTCATAAAAAATTTTAATAAAACTTTTACAACAATTTACTAGGCACTCATACTAAATTGTATTTTTAAAATAAAAATTCCTGTAAAATATGAAATTGTACATAATATGTACAAAAAACATTAAATTTTTTTTTAAATAAAATTAAAAATGTATAATCGTCGTTAAAAAAAAATAAATACTTCAATAGCGGTAATATATGTACCTACCTATCTACTTATATTCAAAGATAATGAGTGCTTACTATATGTATGAAAAAGAATTATTAAATCCATAAAACACTGGAATAATAAATACGCTCATTAAAAAATATTATATTTAGGTACTACCTATGCGATAATACAGTGTTAATAATATTTAAGTTTTTTTTTTAAAGATGTTCGTATTCTTACGTGTTTGTTGAAATTCATAACGAATCTTTTAGTTTACATTATTGTATACTTTTTTTTTTTAATAATTTATTTATGTTTTTGATTCCATCATTACCTTATGAGGCAAAAAAGCAACTTTGAGAGTATTTACTTTCTGGTAGAACATTTTTATACAGTTAGTACTTTCAGCTAAGATTAAAATATTTCTAGTGGCTATTTATCTTAAAAATAATTAAGAAAAAATGAACAAAAATAGCATTGTTTTCTAAATTTAGTGTTTGTTTTCGTCGTATTTTCTAACCTAAGATACCTACAATTTTTAATTATGTTAATCAGTTTGTAATTTCGAAAATTTGAGAGTATTTTGTAGTAAACAATTTTTAACATTTTTATTTTAGTTAAAGGTTGTATAATATATAACATAATTTACTTTAAAACGATTATAGTTATTTTGTTGTAATTAAAAGTTCACTTATCGTATTATTTTATTTTATTACTCAATTACACTTAAAAAATATTTAGACTAATTTTAAATCATAAAACAAATGTCATTGAGTTTCGAAAACCGTTAAGCCAAATGATAAACATTGCACAATGTCCAAACAGGTACTCGCCTAACTGATTTTACTTTGCAAGAGTTCATTGTCAAACTAGCCCGAATTATAATTGTCCTTGACTCTACGACCGATAAAGAAAGTCATCTCTCCTTATTGTCGTTTCTCATCTCATCTTCATCGACGTGTATTGTGGCTTAGAGACGAAGTATATCAAATTAATCACAATATATTTACTATATATTATGTTTATAATATGCCCTTGATTATAATATGGCTGAATGTTTAGTAAGTACCTATCTAATTCAGATCCATTAGAAGCGCAAATGTAGGTATTTTGAATGGCACAAATATTCAAACAATGGAACGATTTAAATTACCCAACTGAGGCAGCTACTCGAAAATTCGTTTTTGTATGGTCTGATACTTTCAGCTGTATTCATTGTAGAGTTTTAAATTAAATTAATTATTACTAGCATTTTTAGTTTTATAACTTAGGTCTCCAATTTATATAATATATAAATCTTTTATACTTCGAATAGTATAAAACCTGCATTTTTTTTTATGTATTAATAAAAAAAAAATAGTAATATAACTATCATAGCTATAATACATAATGCAAATGTCATTAAAAAATTATATTTAGAAGCTAAAAAATACCTAAGGTGACATAATAACATATGAGGCAGGTTACAAATCGTACAAATGACTTGAGAAAAACTGTGTGTAGGGAAATGCAATTTAGATTTTAGGTTTTTATATAATATCATTGGATCTAGTTATAGAAATAGCATTTACACGAGCATAACGTAACATCGTAAAGGAATTTTACGTTGTGAAGACCAGTTTTACGTGAGTACATAAGACGCATTCCATATGTCTTAGCGTCCATCCGTTTTGAAGTTGAAGTGCCCAGCAATCCGTGACCATTATTATTATTGTTACTCTCTCTCTCCCGTCGAGTCATCTCGGCGTTCGTTCTTTTTTATTTTCCTTTATATATTTTTTTTAACCGGTTTTAATTGTTTTTGCCCCCACGCAGACGATACTTTTCAAATACAAGACTGGCTGCGGTCAAACGGTAACCATGACCGAAGTTACCCGGAGTTTGATTACCACCATAGGATCCGCCCTCTTTCACCAGTTAAGAGGCACCGGATCTCTACTATTACCGATGGAAGAGTACCTGACCGCCGGAGACAGCTCAAGTCAATGGAATCGCTGTTGGGATTGAGCGATGAAAACTTAAATGGCAAACATCTGGTACGTGACATAGAAGTACAGTACCGGATAGTGTATTATTTTGTAACAATAATTCAAAGAGTAGAACAAATATGATAACACAAAGATTCCGTTAAACTGATACCTAAGGGCTACGACTATAGATATAACATATAGGTAGTTTATATACTACTATAATAAATATACTTAGAATTATGTATGGAATCACGGAATTAAAATATTATTATATATTTGTGGAAAAAGGTGGGTCGATTGTTGGATACAGATGTCAGATATTATGACTGTTGAGCATTTTTCTTGTTTCTCTAATTTTCTGCAGCATTAAATACTCATTATTGTTAAATTTTTTAAAAATTTAAGCGTGATGATGGTAAATCAACGCATTATTTTCAAATATTAAATAGATATATTATGTTCATTATAAATGTATAACATTAGTTGTGGGACATTTTAATTTTAAAAACTTTAATTTTCACACATAAAAATATATTTATATTTATATTTAACTGAACGATTAAATGTTTAAAATATATAACAATGTCTACACGTCTTTTTGATTTTATATATTGTACATAATATGAACATATTATTATATATTCATCATATTTATATAGGTATAGCAAAACTTTATTTTAAAATATTAAATCTTTATTTTTAAAAGTACAAATTCAATTAAAAAAATTATTTAATCCTACAATTTTAAATGGGTAAATGTTAAGCTATAATTAACTATTGACTTTTATTTACTGGGATTCAAAATTATACATTTATGAAATAATAAGCTATTTCAAGCTTTTAAATTTAAGCTGGTAACTTAATTATCATAAAATAAAGAGGAAATAGTAAATTATAAAATTTAAAATATATTTTAAATAATTTTACTTTTACGTAAATACTATGTCATTTTATATGAGTAACTGGTGAAAAATAGTAAAAAATTAACATATTTAAATAACTTATAAAAATATATAATATAAAATACAATATGGATCAAATTTCCAATTAATTGTTAGCAACACTTTAGTGTTAGGTTTATAGTTAAAGCTCCGCAAGCATTCAGTTGGAATTTTTTTTAAATAAAATAAAAACGATGTTGTTAAGTATATAAATTTGTCTTTTTTTCGATCAGATTTTTTAAGTTTATTTATCTACTAGTGTACAAGTATGATTGTGCAATTCACGTTTAAAAAAAAAATTAAACTAAAACAACATTTTTATTTGGCTATTTCTCACAATATAGTATATGGTAAGAAGTTAAAAAAAATATTTTTAAATACGGCGGTAAAAATATACAATTAATTTCCATTCAATAAGTACCCCGCCGTATGAAACATTATTAATTATCATTATTTATGGCGTTGAAGACGTACCATTTGAACAATATGTAGATAGCTTTATATTTACCTATCAAACATTTAATTTAGTAGGTATAAATTTTTATAATTAAAATGTAGCTTAGAAAATATTATACATTTATTTCAAATTTATTCTGGAACAATTATTTTTAAAATACTTAATAAAGATTTAAATAAATAATTGTATAAAGAATTGATTAAAGTTTTATTTAATCATTTAAACTGAATTTATTGTTTTTAATAATTTAAAATTGTATTTAAATCTGTAGACAATTTATAGTTGGTGAATAGTTAATTATTTGTAATTATTAATGCTATATCATTATTTTTATAGATGTAAATAATTTATTTGTTTTCACTTGAATTTCATTTTAAACAGATACAACGTACATTTTACATTTACTTTTAAATTATTAATAATAATATAAAACTTTTTTTATTCAGAATTCTGAAGCTGTTACAAGAGCGTCTCCTGACGTCCAAGACTCTCTGGATAGAGCTTTAATGGACTTCGAAGAGACCCTTGAGTTGGCGTTTCAGTCAAACTCTATCGTTCCACCACCTAGAGGATTTTCCAATCAAAACTTGGGTATGTATGAATACAGGATCAAATATCTGTGAAGCAATTTGTTATTGGAAATTTGAATTTTAGTTGAAGGTGATGAATCGAATTTCAATAAGCTCGATAGTAGCTTTGAGAGCAATACAACTGGCAGTAGTGGTTATTCCACCAAGCCTGATCAGTCCATGCATCGGTCTCTGAACACTTATAACGAACTCCAAGTAAATTTGTACACACAAATGAAGTACACATTTGTACGGAATAACACTAATGTATTTAAAACCACGGTGTTCACAGCTCATCAGAGAACAAATGGTGAAGAGCTTGGAGATTATCAAAGACTTAGAAGAACAAGTTAAGCTGGTGCCTATGCTTAAAGTAATAACTATTATTTAATCTATAATTACTATTAATATTAAGTAACAATATTAGTTGTTATGAGCATAGTGAACGTGTTAATAAGTAGAACAAATCGATGACGGTTTTGTTGCGTGTCGTTGGAAAACAAAGGTCTCCGATTGCATACAGGGATACAATTTCAAATCTAGCTTATTTCTAGCGTGATATATTTCATGAGTAGAATACATTTTAAAACGATTCCACACTGTCAAACAAAGTTATTTTTAATTGACACATTTATTAAAGAAAAAATATTCCAATCTGTTTGCGAACATTTATTAAAATAATTGGATATTTCGTATAGTGAAGTATTTTCAGTAAATTTCTTACTTAAATAACGTACAATATTATATTTCCAACGTGTCGAGTATAAAATATAATATTAATAATATGACATTTAATAAAACCAAAATATAAATTCGGGTATGTGATAAATACATTCACAGTTGTATAACAGATTATTATTTTTACGTGTTATAAGTTATTTTGTTTTGGGATTTTAAGAAGTGCATATATTTTATATTTTTGTGTAGATGATACCTTAGAAATGCAATATGCATATAATTAAATATTTTGATTTGTATTGTGTGTATAAAACAGGCGCAGGTTTCCTCATTGAATTTGGAGAAACAACGTTTATCCTCTGAATTAGACAAACACAAGAAATCGGAGTACACAAACAAATATGCAACAGGTAAGTGTTTTCGCACAAATATACATTTTTAATGCTTAGATGGGATAGGTTTGAATTTGCATACTTAAATTGTACACTTGCCGAAATTACTATACCTACGCAATTTGAATAGGATTTTAAATCTTGAAGGTCGTCTTAATATAATAGTATAATATCACCGGATGTAATTACGCTCCCCACACAAGATTAATGCTAGCAATATATTTTAATAAATATATTTCCAATAAAATAGTATGACATCTTATGATTATTAATATTAATTTATTACTATATTTTTATTCTTACCTTTTTTTCTTTTTGTTTATTATTAAACAATTTTATTTTTTTATTTTAAGTTAATTTCGAATGTTTTTTAAAATATTTTCTATGAACAAAATTAACAACAGATAACTTTATATTTACGTTCCTATATTTAAATAAAATAACTATTTGTTTGATAGGTCAAAATATATCTTATTTATTTTAAGAATTGGGAACAAGATTTTTGATAAGTCGGGCACTCAGCCCTTATGTATTATAATAATTAATAACTATATAGTCTATATGTATAATAGTGTATAAGTAATAGCCAATATATATAATATATTATACATGTATATTGTATACATATTACATGTTAGTATTTAAGGCTGATGAATATTCATAATTAGTACTGTTAGTACCTATAGATGATAATAATATTGTAGTATTCTTATTACGGAAAAAAAAATAAATACTTAACATTACGAAGCATAACGAAGAAAATAAACATCAAACGTACTTACAAGTATCAAATATCTTATGATAATATAATAAAACAATTTTAAAATATAAGTAGGTAATAAATAATGTTTATAATTTATATAGGTAGGTATCTTTAATAGTTGAAAACTAATAAATTATTAGTGATTTAAAAGTGTCTTGCGGGGACTGGGGCATTTTATTAAATAACATATCTAATTTATGGTTGATAGTAAATTATAGACTATGTTTTTTTTTGTAGGCGAGGATTATTAAAATGGAAATAACTCAACTTAAGTTTATCAACTGAGTAAATTTTAAAAAGAATATAAAAAAAATCGTTTTGCAACTTAATTCGATCGTAAATGTGTGGTTTAAAACCTAGCTTTAAGAGTCTTTAGGTTTACGCATTTTTTAAAAATTCATTTAGCATTTTACATTCTTGTTATTATTTCAATATTTTTATTTTTTAGTTGGTAAAGTTTAGTCAATATTCAGATTTTCAAATCTTATATAAGGTTATATAACGTGATTTGTCGAGCATACTTGCTCCCTTTTTTAAATTCAATAAAAAATCAGTTTTTCAAAATCTGATAATTGGAATTTTTAAATATACCATCACCACATTTTTAAATTCATTAGATTTTTGTACTACTGAAGAAGTGTCCTGTAGAGATACAAACTTCTGAAAAAAATTTACTTATTAATTAACAATAAAAAACTAGTTATTATATAAATAGTAGAATTTTTCACATTAATAAGTTTTATGTAAATTTAAAAATTACAAAAATTAAAATTTTGTAGTAGAAAATCTGAAAATGTATCATAAAAATAGGGTTAGACATACATGGTGAATCATCATGTATACAATAATAGTATCATACTAAATATTAAACTTTCACGTTCATTTAGACTCAAACATAGTTTTATGCAAGTCACTTGGTTCTGAAAGTTCTCCGATCACAGATATAGTTAAAAAATGCCATAAGTTACTTATGTACGAAAAAAATTTCTTTTATTTATAATTAATTTTTAATGATATATTAAATGCAATTATAATAATATTTTAAAATTGTAATAATTGTTATGATACAAAATCATACATTTTCTATAACAGCAAAAACTTAGTACTTGTTACATGAATTATAATATGTATATTATTTGGTATACCTTAGCTCAGATTATTTTTTACAAATATCTAACTTAATATGGTTTCCATATTGTTCAACTATATGTCTATATCTGACTCTATGCTGATGATTTTATATTTTACCTATTTAGATTTTTGGAAATAAAACAAATTTATAATTGTATTGAAGCCACTAAAGGTATTATAATTTATAACTTTATAAATATCCAAACGTACAGTCTGCGCAGATGATCATTTTTCAGATGTTTAAAATTAAATATAATACGAAACAAAATTATATAAGTAACATAACAGAATATAACGTATCTGTTTATATTACGTGGACAAAGGCCCAAAGCCAGACTAAATTTTCAGATGGGGCAAAGCAAACTTTTTTTTAAGGGGGAGGCATTATATATACGTAAAAAAAAACATTGTCTTTCTAATATTTTTAATATTTTTAAGGAGAAACGCCCTCCTCACCTTGCCTAACGGGCCTGTGTGGACATGTACTTACCTATCAATATCACAACCATTATTTACAATTTTCTAAATTTATATGTATACCTACATAATTAATTATTATTTAATATGCGATAATATTTTCACGTAATTTACACATATTTTTTAAACATTATTTTTAAAATATAATCTCAAACATGAATTATTCTCAAAAGATTGATCTAAATTTTCTTGTAAAAATATATTTTTTTTTTACTCATATTGTATTGGTATATTAGATACACACGTGTTTTGTGTATATTATATATTATATAATAAATATATTGATCAATATTTCTCGCGCATACAAAAATATTTACGATATCAACGAAAAAAATTTAAAAACATCATTATGTAAAGTAAATAATAATTTAAGTACTTCATATAGAGATGTTTCAAATTTCTAAGATTAATATTTTTAAATTATAATAATAAAACAAAAATCGTTAGAAAATATAAAACAGTATTACGAGTTTTAATATCCTTATGTATCTTTAAAATTGTAATTTTAACTACTCATAAAATATTTTTGTGGTTCTTTGTTTTCTTTTTATAAAAACAATACCTATAATTATACATTTTCGATATTTTTTAATTGGCATATTATAAATAACTATTCTGAAGAACTTTTTATTACATTTTCAAGTCTGTTTTACTTAAAATCAACAATGTCTTCATAAATAAAACATAAATTAAATATTTTGAAAAATAATATCTTCTATTTAATACCAATAATTGTTTGGTGAACAATTTCAAATCTCTACAGTTATTCATTTTTTGATTTACAATAAAAAACAGAATTAATTTTGTTAAAAAAAAAAATAAAACAGTTTTGTATAAAAATTCTCATTTTTCATATTTTTTTTCTCAGAAACCAACCTCCTAGTTAAAAAACTAAGAATTTTCAATAAAAGATGATATGTAAAAAAAAACCAAACAAATTAATGTACATACATCACTCTACCCAGAATTCTAAAATTATATTCATAACAGAATTATTAAAATCGTTTTTATACTTTTGAATATTCAATTTCTTAAAATTTGAACTTAAATCGCTTTATAAAAAAATACGTCTAAATTTTGTTTTTAGATTCCAGTAAACAAGACATATTATGAGGAATCTCGTATTTAACTGTCAATCCATTGGTTTTAAAACTAAAAACTATGCATTTTAACTTATAGGTAATCCCAACTAATCCTCGGTTCTTCCTTTTTTTTTTTTGTGATTCTCGCTTTAGTATACTTGTATACAATTTTTTAGTTTCTGATAAATATGTACTTAGTACAAAATCCAAGATAATGTAGGGAAGAGAGTTATATTAACATATATATATATATGTAGGTATAATATGTATTATATAATTTTAGTATGATATGTAAATTGGCGTGACGGTCGTTGAGTTAGTGGTTTTCGAAAACGGGTGGAACAAACGATCGACTATACTCGTATATGTTTCAAAATACATAGGTACGTACTTTGAGAGAGATGTGGGGGGAAGTTGCACGCATACGGATCACGCGTCCTAAGAACACGAATAGCAGCATATAGCATCATATGGTAGTAGGCAAAATGACTATAAATAATTAACACGGGACAAAGCACAACGTGTCTCGGGACTACTCTCCGAGTATGGTATATATATTTTTTTTCCGATTTTTCAGTATACACATGTAAACACACAGAATCGCATTAGCCGTTTGTGGACAAACGAGTAGGTCGCAGCAATGCGCCGCGCGCTTGTGCGTGCGCGTGTATATTATTATGTTTTAAAACAATTAAAAAAAGTTTGACGTATAAACGAGACAATAACTCATCGTACAATCTCGCCTTATAATATCATATACCTAATATAATGTATCGAGTCCTTGGAAAACTTTTCTTTTTCCACGGTATTAGACTAGATTTTCACATGCCTTTGAAAATATAGTGTGATACATAGCTAAAACAATACTAATTATAAGTACCTACCAATTCTAAAGAAAATATCATATCATAATACGTATGTGCAAACAGACTTACGATAATTTACCATTAAAACATCCCTTATTAAAAATTAGTGTTATTATTAATTTAAAATGCCACAAATGTCTAAGTTCTGTTTAGTTATACCAAATACCTATACATAAAACATCGGAACCTTTTAACGCCCATATAAATGCTTTTTGATGTGTTTTGGCTACATTGTTTTTTATGAATTAATTTCAACAAAGGTTTCTGTATAGCTTTTTACGACATTGTAATTGTTAAGTAGCGAGTCATGAGAGTTTTTAAATTGTTAGGTTTTGCTTATTTATAACTTACTTAAAAATTAAAATATTGTAAAAAATTCCATAATAATCACATATAGTTTTCTGACCTTTAAATTTGATAGTAGGTCAATTCTCTTTACTGTTAAATATATAACTATACAAAACTGTCGAAGAAAAATTTACAATATTCTTCGCTTGTAAGACGGCATCGCGATACTTGCGTGAGTTCTCTGTATTAGGTTTTTGTCGACACTATAGTTTTACTTATAATAATCTGAACTCGACGGGAAATATTGATAAAATTTCGATTTAATCATAAATATTGTATACCTGTTTAAAGTTTGAGTTCGATGTAAAGAGAATATGGTTTTCAGTAAAAATAAAAAAACAAAACGACCCGCGGGGTACCTCTTCCTTAACACTTAACATTATGCCGGCTGTCTACGCCAAAACTTCGGCCTAAACAACTATAATCGAGCGCGTATTGATTTTTTATACTCATGAATTTATTATATGTTATTATCATTTGTTTCCAGTCGGTGGCGGATGGTCCCTGTCGTCGGCAGCGTTTCCAGCAGCTAACACCAAAGTGTCCACCAAAGAGGTGGGCGTCAACTGCGTACCCATGTGCCGGGACGTGGGAGTGACCACACCGTCGACCACCTCCGTGAACACGTCCACGATGACGGAACGGCCTCCGCCCGGGGCGGCAGTGCACACCCAGACGGACGCCGCCGCCAAGCCGGCCACGACGGCGGCGCACACCCAGACCAAGGACGCCGCAAAGGCGGCCACCTCGGCGGCGTACACTCAGACCGCAGCGGTCGCCGACGTCCGGCCGGCCACCGCGGTGGACGCGGCGGCGGCAGTGGCCGTGAAGGCGGCGGCGCCGCCGCCGATAACGACGGCAAACGTCGGCACTCAGTCTTCCAGGCCGCCGGCCGTCAGGACGGCCGCGGTAGGCGTGACGGCCAAGCCGCGGACGTACGACGTCAGCGTGGCCGCGAAACCGACGCTCAAGCACGTCGGGTGTTCGGCCGACGCGACGACGGACGCGAAACCGCCCGTCGCGGTGCCGGTGACGCGCGCCACTCAGACGGACGCCTGCAGGGACGACCGCGGCGCCCATAACCGTACCACGCAAACGGAAGCCGCGGCGGCCGCCCGTGTCGGTCCGGCGGAATCCGCGGCGGCCGCCCGGGCCACTACGGCGGAGGCCGCGGCCGCCCGGCCTAATTACGGGACGATCGGCCGACGGAGCAATTCGTTTCATCATTACACGGCGGCCGCTGCGGCGGACGCGACGTCGCCGCCGGTCACGTCCAAGATACCCCGTCTCAAGCCTGCCACGCCCGAACTCAACCGGAAAGTGTTGACCAGACAGGACACGTACACCAAGACCGAGGCCGAGATCTGCACGGACGATCTGCAACAGCAACCGTTGTCGCCGCCGCCGCCGCCTGCGCGCGTAACCGCAACCGCGGACGACGTCAGGTAAGAGAATCCAAATCATTGTGTCGACTTATCGTCACGTATATTATTGCACGCTCTATGCGATCGATCTTCTATTTTAAAAATATTATATTAATTTCAAAATACGCAAATTAAACTTATCGAATAACTTCAATACGCACGTATAGTTACGTTGGATTAGTTATAATAACATATATGAGGTAAGCACCTATAGATAAGGATTGACATGATCATTGTATATAATATCAGTGGCATAATTTGGTCATGTTTGTGGGCGGATGGGGTAGGACACTATTTTAATTTTACCAATAACAATTACTCCAAAAATAATTTTTCCGCGCACTTCTCAATACAACTACTGTGTTATGTATACAACATAATTAGTAAGTAGCATATAAAATGTAAGCGCACGTGGAAACGATTATTTTAATTACATAATAATTAACATTTATATTGATAACTATATAGTTACACATTACATACGTCGTTGCTAATGTGTATCGTCGCTTCGCGATAAAATAATAATTGACAGATCAGGAGTTTATTTTTGTACCTCGGTATGAAATATAATACATTTGTGAGATGTGTTTATTACGAAATAACATCATAGTTTATGTCGTGTGTATAACTAATGTAGGAGATTAGGATTTTTTGTATTACTTGTATTATTTCTATATTGCATTATATTATACTATACATAGTGATTATTAATGTTAGGAGTTTATAGATAAGTAAATAAATATATCGCGCCAGTTTTTTAACAAAAAAGTTTTCGGGAGTAGGGGGCGGTCATACCTTAACATTATAATACTATTGTTGTATTGTATCGATGTGTTATTATATTATGTTAAACTTTGTCGTCGGACATGCTCTAATGAGTCTTGTTTTTAAAACTGTATCTTTAATTGCCCAAGTGCATGCCCAACGTAATTGCTGATATTTTTTGTACAACATAACAGCATCCTCAATTGTATTATAAATTTAAATATCAATTCAAATTGATTCTATCCAATCTTATTCATTAAAAAAAAAAAATTAAAATTGTCATCCAGTAAAAAATTAAATTCATCGTAGACTCTAATATCAAACAATTAAAACCGTATAAGTTTATAAGACTTGATTATGTGAAGATTATAATGATAGTAATTTTAAGAATCAACCAAAAACTAATTTATAATGTTAGGTATTGGCAATAACAAAAAATAACATAATACAACTTTAATTTGACAACAAATAAAAATAATATTGAAAATTTCTTTTTTTTCGCTTCATTATAAAATTAAAAATTTAAATCTTTGAGTTGTAATTTAGGTAGTTCTTTCGTGGTACACTCTGTGAAATGCATATTGGCTATATAGAAAGAAAATCATTTTAATTTGGAGTGTCATGTTTTTTTTGTGAACAAATTTGAAAAATCCCCGCTAAAATAAACATAATTTTGTTATGCTATAAAATACTTATGAAATAAATCGTAATAAACTTTGTATCTCTACTTTTATTAATAGTATAAAAAATATTCTCAATTATTATATTATATAATTTATATTGACACATATATAAGAATCCTTTTATAGATATTAAAAAATTCTTATAATAATATTTAATTAAAATTCGCTAAATCTATAAATAATAATATTATGATCCTGATTTCTGATAAATTTTAACCATTGAGTTTTGTCTAATACGTCCGCGCTCGGTATAACCGGTAGCACCGCAAAACCGTCACACATTACACTCCCGTTTATATGTATTCGTATACTACGGGTCGTTGACAGCTGCTGCTGCTGTTGCTTGTTGGTATGATAATATTATTATTATTATGGTGTCTGAGGAATAATAATAATAATAAAATAGTCCGGTGCGAAGACTGGACTGTGACTTGCACTCTGGTCGGATTCCTAATTCGACAGTGTGCAATATAGCCACAAAGCTGCGCAAATTACTCGATTTTATTGTAACTCGAAACAATCACCGTCACGGCAACAGCTTCCACGAAACCACTAACCTGCAGTAACTGTTTACTATTCTTAATAGGCTATACTATCTGGTACTCCGAAAAAAAAAGAAATTTTATTGGTTAATCGTTACATACCTAGGCAGGCACGCCGTACGAATTGCCTGAAAAAAAATCAAAACTATTTTTCCATTTTCGTGCGTATAGTTTATATAATGTAGTATTTGTAGATAAATACAAAATAGCAACAAAAAAAAAGAGTGTAACCTTATAAACTACCGATAAAATGATTATTTTCAAACAAAAATAACGTGTTAGGTATATAGCAATTATATAATTAATTTTTGTACATTTTACTTTGCTTTCGGTTAGTATAAATGCAGTTACATATAATTTTGATTAAAATATTATTTAAAATCAATTGCCGATACATATGGTTAATGATGTGCACGAGTCTATCGTTGTTTATATAATATTATTAATTTTGAATCAACTCAGCATAACTTATAAATCTGAAAATGGAAAGAAATAAAGACATTTTGAAAGTTAACAGTGACTTATAGGTACTATTTAGTATTAACCAATTATTCAACAATTATTAAGGTGTACATTTTTGCAACTCGTTAACCTTGTGACCTTAATAGTGATTGTCCTGCAGTTTAAATTTATATTGATTTTTGGTACTCGTTATTCGGTGCTTTAACATAGATATCTTTACAAGATTTATGTTTGTACAATTGTACCGAACGTTAGTACTTATGTTACTGCTAACAGTGCTAACACTACACAATACAATCATTGAGAATTTAGGTCATAAGGCCCATACCTAGGCACTAGGCAGTTATATTGTATGCACCTGTTGCCGTTACGGGCGTAACATGTTTCCACCAAAAAAGGTATTGACTGATTCTACGTTTCGAGGAAACAATATATATACATACATTTAAAAGCTGTTACAAAGAAAGTTTATATGCAATAAAATATTAAAAAACAATTTACTAATCATTTTAATAAAATCATTTTTACCTATTAGGTAAGAATATTAGGCAACTTTTTACTAGTAGAAATACCAAAGTCGTGAGCCAGTTGAATAAAGCATAATAAAGAACAATAAAAAAATGTTTATATAATATATACAACAAACTGGTAAGTAATACGTGTTTGTATTTGACGGATTTAAGATTTCGATTTCGGTACGACTGTACCGGTCCAGGATGTACTTACTATTGCTTGATAAATTATTCATTTGGTTTACAAAAATAATTGTAATTATATTCAATAGACTTATTTAATATAGAAATACTTATTTAACTATTTAATATTATACAATATATTTTATATGAAAAGTATTTTAAATAAACTTGCTGTGTACAACTGAGTACAAGCTTTTGACAGTATAAACATTTTTTTTTTTTTTTTTGGTGGAAACGTAAAATCGGTTAATATTTAATTTGGTGGAAATGGTAAAAACGGTTATTAGTAGAAAAAGACAAGATATATTATGACAGAAACGTACACTGGTGGAAAAGGGAAAGGTATCTACACTTGTGTTGGAAACGAGAAACCTGTGAGATGTCATTACGTTTTCGCCAGTTACCACTTAACATCTACATAAATATTGGCAAGGTCTCAAAAATATATAAGGCACGATATTTACTAAGTAAATCATAGTTTTTTTCTTAATAATTTATAATGTAATTAATTTTTCAAAAACCAAAGCAAAGATTACACCTATATATCTATAAGTTTTAGTTTTCAACGTGGAAGGATTAACAAAACATACTATGTAAATGTTTTCAATAAAAGACTTTTAATTGAATTTTTTTGTTAATTTCAACCTCAAACAAGTAATTCAAATATTTCATTGGTGGCTCATACGTATTATTCTCTCAAAAAATATTGCGTAATTAAGATGTATAACTGTACTTATTTGCCAAAATCCGTTAACAGTATAATTCACTTGGATAAACCTGCACAAATGCATTAATGTATAGCACGTTAAATTGACATGTCTAACCGGTCGAATAAGAATATCTATGCAGTATATGCACCACGTGGACTGTAAATAACCGATTTGCATTCTTCGTTGTTAACCGAATTTTAAATTTCTGTCTGTACATATAGCTAGGTTAGGTGGAACAGAGCAAAGTGTACCTACAATAAGTATTGAGTACTTTTTTGCGTTTCTTTGGAATAATTTTTTTCTTTATACTATGCAATTATAGTGATCTAAACAATAATCAATAAACCAGATCCATTGAAAAAACTGCGTATAATTTATTATTAATTTGTGTTTTGTAGATATGACCAAACTTTAAAAACCCGATTTTTCAGCTCAATTCCACTTGTAGGTTTTACTTAGTGTTTGTTTAAACAGTTTCTATTTATAGAATCTTGTCATTACATAACAGCTAACAATGATATAGACTGCAAACTTATTTAAGATATACCTACAATTTTAGTTTTTTCAAAATTTCATTTAAATTTTACCAAAATCAAATTCTTTAAAAATCGATTGTGTGTCATCCTCTTAAAAGTATCATAACCAATACTTTATTATTTTTTAATATATAAGAACTAATTTATAGCGGGAAAAACTCGGATACCTAATAATGATATAGTCAGAATTTGATAATTTATTTTTTATTTGAAAGATGAAAACATTGAAAACTATGTAGATCGGTTTGGATTAGAATTTAAAAAGCTTATTTTTAAAGGTTGTAACTTCTATATTATATTATCAATTACCACTAATGTCCGAGTATTTTAAAATGTATTTTTCCGACATTATTTAAATGTTATTAAAAAATCTAATCCAATAAAATCCCAATAAAGTTTTTTTCGAAAAAATAAATAAAAAGAATATTTGATATTTTTACCGATGCACAGAATCATATTAAATACGAGTTTATGTTTTGTTGTTAGTATCTAGTCGCTATTTTAATTTAACAAATACATCACAAGAATAAATATTAAAAAAAAGATTTATCGCGTAACTAATTGATCCTATAAAATAGGTTTTTGATCGTTTAAATGTTTATAGATTTTATTTTTCCTTAAGATTATTGTATGACTGTCACATCACGTAAATTCTAGTTAATGTTAATACGAGTAGTTAAATTTCTAATTGCTTACATTTTTGTTCTTGTTGCAGCAAAAGTGATAAAAGGGTTGTTTCATATGCAAATCGTTATAATATGTACAATGTTCTTAATGGAAATCTGCCTTTAATTGCATATATATAGCTTTTTAAATAATATCAACAAAATGTTAGTGTCATATTATTATATAGTAAAAAATGATGATTAACAAACCTTAAAATGTTGATTAATCTTATCTCGTCGTCAGACAGAATCCGTATATAGATACGGATCGCGTAATCAATCTAGATTCTAGATGACCGACATACGCACGGTTTGTGTTTCTGGGTGGAACGTAGAGATTGTAATTTAAGTATATATTATCATCACTATTAATCTGTGCCCGTAGCATAATATAATCTACCGGCTTTTTTTGTTTTCTACACGAAGAACATTCCGTTTGCCCGCGATAATACGCACGCTCGGCGTTTAAGTATGTTATATTACACACATATACTACGGTTTTAATATGACATTCAAAATTATGGTTAGGATTCAAAACAAACATCGTAGATTTTCGATTTAAATGGTATTTACCGGCACCGTATGGTGCATATCCTAATATTTGTGATGTCGTCCGATACACGAGTATAATATTATATTATTCAAAGATTACCTATGCCTATATATATCGGACGACGGATTTACATAATATTACTATGAATAATAAAATTATGTTTATACTGTTTCGTTTCGGACAAATCTCTTTGTTTTGCTCAGATTACATTATATACATTATACGACACGATATTGGGTTATACCACAGGCATGATAATACTCGTTGAGATTATTAATTCATAGTTTTTTTTTGTTTCTCGGCCACGATTTGCGTATACCCGTGACAAACGGATATAATATTATTCATGGTTTTAGATTCTGATCTTAGCAATTCACAATGATGTGTTTTTATTTTTGGCTAAAAACTGTTTTTATAGTAATAAAAATAAGTTAATTTTCAACTTCATGTCTATTGTTATTAATAAGTAAATCTAGCTGTTGCTTTGAGGAGTCAAAGTAAAAAAAAATCCTAGTACTTTACTTTAAAATTTGGCTGGGAGAAATAAAAAATAAAAGTAAGAGAAATAAATTTTACTCAAAAGTCAAAACCAATTTTTTATTTTGTTCCAGAAATGAATAACAGCAAATATTTATTTTATTTTCTATACATGGTATAATTTTAAAATATTTTAGCTCTTTTCAAGGTATTTAGTATTTATTGATACTTAAAATATTCGATTTTTTAATTTTTTCCTACACGGCTACACAGATCGAAAAAATAATTTTTAGTAGACTAAAAAACTTGAAAATATAATACAAGGTTCCTCATAAGTAGTTTATACAGAAATCAAAAATCCTTTAAATTATATAAGCACAATTGTTTTATGGACATTAGAAATTAAAATTTGGACAAAATTAAATATTTAAACAAATAATTACAATTTTAACTATTTTGCTGTCCTTTAAAAATATTATTCGTGGAGAATTGAAAATTTTATGTATTAAAAAATTAAGGCTTGGAAATTTTAAGAGTTACGTATTTTTATATGCTCTTAATGTACATTATATCAAGCTAGAAATTCGAACTATACAATGGCTAGTTTAAAAATATAAATTTTGATTATTTGTTAATTCTATAGGTAATATATTATGCATATTTAATATTTTCTAAAAGATTGATTTTTTCTTTCTTAACTTACCTATGCGTATTAAATAATATCAATATAAATCTCAAGTTCAAATGAAATTTTGAGTCCTCTTAAACATAATTAACGTTTTTAGAAGTGTACTCGAAAACATAGGACTATTTTGGTTTATGAAGCCGATATAATTTTTAAACTAAGTATAAGCGCAATGAAACCAGTACATACACTAGAACATCAAAATGCCCTTTATAGACAGGTTTTGTAGGACTTTTTGTTGTAGACAGGTTTTAGTACTATTTTAATAAAACCCACCTATAAGTATAATATACTGAGGTATCTTTTTAATTAACATATAAAAATTATAAAAAAGCCCAATAGTATATATTATTAATACAGTACACAATCCTACACACAACACACATACATATATACATATAAATATATGTATACATGTATAGTTAATTATACATATATGCATAATTATAAGTTTACGCTATTAAGGTTATTGTTATTATGGCGATATAAAATGTAATCTGTCGTAATCCGTATTTTTACGTCACACCGCGTGAGTTGTCGCGACCGAACTGTATATAATATTATACTTATGCAATTTAATCTGAGTTTGAATTAAGGACTAAGATTGTTGTCTGTTATGATTTTATGAAGGTATTGAGAAGAAATATCAATTTCTGTATCTGTATTAATAATAGTATTTGTAATAGAAAGAATCAGGCAGATGAACTACATTGGAATTGGAAGGTACCTATCTTTATTCCAGAATTTTATCAATTTTGTCCATCGGGGGAGATGTTTGTTAGATGTTTGTTTTTTATGTTTGTTTGTTTGTTTGTTTTCCGATTTAATTGTAGTATATATTTAGGTATCTCATATATTAATTAACAATAATAAAATCACGGCTTCAATATAAAACTAATGACATTTAATTTCTGTTTTACTTGTTGGGTTTTTTTTTATATTATATTTTTTTATAAATGGAGAGATTTTTAAGCACTGAGATACATAGTTAATTTACGAGATTTATTGTTCCGACAATATTAGATAATAATAATATTACATCGCATTGATATGACTTCAAAAACCTACTTCGTCGCAAATTGTCCGTGAAACTACAAACCGTATAAGTACTATACGCCCGTCTCGTTGAGTTTATTTTGTATATTATTTTCGGACACTTGAAATAGTTGTATTTCTTGGAAGTTAAATTATGTTAGCTTAGTCATGCGAGTCGCGCCCATTCTTCACGTGTATATTTTACTTCTCCTAATACTTTATAATAATATGAGTTAGTAATATTATCTGTATTGTTAGATCGTCACAAACAAGAACTTCCTTGCATGTGCCGCAGGATGAGAGAGATAAATTATACAATTATATTTTGACATTAATAATAATTTATGGCTATAACAGTTTACAAATAAAAGTCGTAATAGGTATAGCTGCATAGGTACCATAGTATACAGTATAATATATCATAGGCACCAACGCGTCAAAAACGGTTTTTTTTTTTTTTTTTAGACATTGGTACCTATATAATTATTTTCTAGACGACACCAGTAAAACCTAGACAATAACGTAAACACGTAGTCACTTCATATAGTGTTGATAAATGTAATTATTTATAATCTCTAATATTATAATATTATGTTTGCTTTAAGGCGTTGCTAACTAATAACTGTAGGTACTTGTATAACGTATGAAATATAAATACGAAATGTAAAAGATCGTATTAACTCGCGAGTGTATTATAAAAAAAAAAATACGAGTTTTATAATAGGTATACTGTCAGCGTAATGATAAGAATTATACACTTCGTATTTGCATATTATTATGTTTTCTATAGTCTATTAAAAAATGATGTAACATGTATATACGGCGTATACTAATACCCTTAAAAGTTAAATAATTAGAATTTTTCCTGCTCTAAAACGAAATACGCGAACAAAAAACTACATCATAGCAAAACCGATGCATCTAAAAATAAGTTTAAAAGATGTTTAATTAATATCATTCTAAAATTTTTACTTCTATTTCTAAGAATATTTTAAAATATACTTTTATTACTATCTATTCTATTACTAAGTAATACGGTAGCCGAATGATTGAACTAATTTTTCCAAAATCCCTAGATATTATATTACCTATATAATAATTAGGGAATGGCTGGTATAATCATAATATATGTGAACTTAGAATTTTTCAAATTAATTCTATGTTTAATATTTTTAAATAATTACAAAATAAATAATAATAATCTTTTGAGAACGTTTAAAATTTCGGCTATTTCATAAAACTTAAGCTTCTCAACCTTTTTTTTTTAACTAGCGGCACCCTAAGTTGTTTTTAAAAAAGAAAAATGTTATGTTAATTGTTTAATTTTATAATACTGTTCTTAAAACTAAATTACAATTTTTATTCAATGTAAAATTTAAAAAAACGTAGTAAGAATAACATTCAAAATTTAAATACAACTGTCAATATTAATATATTTAGTAACTTATAATAGTTTGTTTTCCGACCGTGTAAAATTTAAATTATGATTATTATTTTTTAAATTGTGAAGATTTCAGATTTGTTTAATATAATTTTTATTTTATTTGAACATTAAGACTACAAATTTAAATTAAATATTACAATTTTAAAATATTGTATTTTTGTTATTTGTATTTTACGTTTTTATACAGCTTAAAATGTTGACCACTACTCGTTCCCCCACAGCTGAAGTACTAGATATTAATACTATAATTATAAAAATTTGAAAACAAAACAATTTATTGTTGAAACTAATTTATTTTCCTAGTTTTTTCTCCGAACACGAGGCCCAAATTTTAGTTAAAAGGTATTGTGACTTGAGTATGCTAGTCCACCTCTCCTCTTTTAAGAAGAATACAGCCAGTACAAGTAATGTTTACAAATCATCTCATTGTGATACTAATTATCTATTTTTTATTTTTTATTTGGCATATTATTGCATCTTTCATCTACTAACACGAAAATGAACATTTTTAGTTGTGTTAAACATTTTAGACGTAATTATTGTAGAGGATAAATTTAATGCCGCGTCGTAAAATACGTTGTTATAGTTTTCGTTTTAAAGTTTAGATTTAGATGATAAAATCTATTAAAAATACTCAAGATTTATTCGAAAGTAGAATATAAAATAATGATTGACAAGTTTACTATATTTTAATCATTTCATCAACACATGCTTTAACACCACCTTTATTTTTATCCATATGACTGCAGTCTGCAGTCCCCTCAACAAAACTTTGTGTAAAAACGTGACAAATAATTTAATTTATCATCTCTCACAATCAAGCAAGGTGTTCAGATCATAAATAAATAAATAAATACATTCATAAATACGATGGACATCACGATTTTACCTTGACACCGTAACAAAGCATCCTCATGGGAAATGCAAATTGAAAATACTATAACCTATTTATGTATAATTGAAATTATTGATAATTAGTGGTAGTAAAGTAATACCATTCTGAAATACTTGAGTTACTAAACATAGTTCTACATAATATTTAAATGTCATATACAGCTTAATAAAATAATATTGATACTACAAGAAATACTTATAGAAATGTAGTAATATTATATCATAATAATTTTTAATACTTTTCCGTACTTATGTGAAATTTTATCCTGACACAAAATAATTTATCGTTATTAGTCTCACTGTTTAGTTAATTTAATTTCTCTAAATTTCTACAACATGCAGTTTTTGTAGGTACATAATCGATTATTGTTTTTTTAATACTCACCGCTCCAATCTACTAACTGCTTGTTTTGAAAAAGACTTATTATATTTTCGTTAGTTGACTATACGTATTAATTGTGGACTTGTGGTTCCAATATTTGGCAGAGATGAATAAGATGAACATGTAAATAATTTTATTTACAATATTTTCTACTTCAAACAAAAAATTTAAATTAATTGTGTTATGCACTATGTATACATCGATTATTAGTAGTATTTATAAACAATGTTAATAGTTATAAAATATCATTCATATACCTAATACACGAATTAATTGTGGCATTTATATGATGCTGCCGTCCATAACGGCTATTATGAGGTATTTAACTCCATAGCGAAATAATATACATTTCAAATATAGCACCAACATTATAAAATATCACTCGAATCCCACTTCCCTCTCCTAAATAAAATACGTTTCTACTAATATTATTACATTTTTGTGATTTTTGTAAACTATATTGAAAACAAATGACTGTTCATTGTAGCATTTTAATCATTTCTGTTGTATTTTAAATAAATCATTTTTAAAAGCTTGTTTTTAAGATAATTTAGAATTTATTTTTAGTTTATTAGAGTCAACTGCTAATATAGATCCAAATTATCGGCATATGGTGAAATAACTGTACTTACTATTATAATTTATTATATGATCAAATGAGTTAAAATATATTCATTTTTAATAATAATAATAGACTTTATGTTAATATTTTACAATTTTTATTTTTCACATTTCTATTGAGAATTCAGCCTTCCTTCTTATTGTCGCATACAGTGTGTACACAATATTTTATATTATTATGCTTGTTATATATGTGATTATTAATTGAGTTTCTTTTGTACTGATTGTTGTGGAATAACCTTCAGAATTGGTTTCTCTCTAACAATATACTTACTACATGATACCACAGTAACTCTAAATTACTTTAGAATTTATTTTTCTAATAATTGCTATACATAGTTGCCCCGGGCGTCAAGTACGCGAAGTGTTTTTTTTTTCATTTTTTGTTACCTACATAAATTATTTCTGATCTTTATCGTAAATACCATAATAATTTCCAATTTTTTTTCGCTTTTTTAAATCTAATAAAAAATTCACTATAAAATGTAAAATACCAAAAACTGCGCATCAATATTATTTGCCTTGAGTAATTTTTTTCGTATTGTATTTATTTGTAAAATGAACGACGGATTCCGAAAATCATTTCACGCACATGAATTGATACTTGAGAACTTCGTTTAGTTTAAAATATAGATTTTTCGGTAACAACTTAAAAGTTGCATAAATCATTATTATCAGATGTATAATTAATAATGATAATATTATTTTTTTTCTATACCTATGTATATATGTAATATTGTAATATGTATTATACAATAATACAGTATAGTGGTGTATTTGTAATGGAATTGGAGGTGAAACTCCAATGAGAGATCATGGGCTTGAATTAGTAAATTAATTTTATAAGAAATATAATTTTTCTTAAACATTTTTATTTTGAATTTTAAATTGAAAATTATACTCAGTTTTTATAAATGTATTATAGTTATACGCACGTCACACAAGCATATATTATGCATATATGCATACATGTATAAATATAAAAACATATTACTTTAATAATTATTTTCACATTGAACCTATTCAGGTTCCCACGATCTCATTAGTCATTATAATCGGGTCACATTATAACGATTTTAAATCAGTTCGCAGAATCGGTCGTTTATATTCTAAGTTTATTTTAAGTATTGCGTTTATTTACACTATTATACAAACACATTATCGTACAAAGTTAGTGGACACTATTTTACTTTGTTTAACGAATGAAAGTAATTTAAAACATAAAACATCGATTAAGAGCTTTATTTTTTTGTTTCCGATAACAGAGTAAGATATTCTATGAAAATAACGTATTTAGTATAAAAATATTCAAAATTATTACCATATTTTTCTCTTATATTAGTAGTAATTACAAAACTTAGATTATGACTGGCATCTCTACTAATTTTGTAATGAATACAACTATTTAAATGTCTATAAACTTTTAAAAATCGTGGTAACTTTATCTACAGTGCGCGACAAAAAGATAAAGGCACTTGAATATTATCTAGTTATAATATACTATATTTTTCACAAAAGTATGTATAAATTATATTATTATTAAGTATTTAAATAAATACATTGTCTTATATATTATTTTACCTACTTTATTTTATACTTTATTTAAGTTTTTTTTTACTACATAAATAATAAAATAATTTTAATAAGATATTTTCGCGACAAAATTATAAAGGAAAATATATTAACAAATCATTCGATATTACAACATTTATTATAGTTATTAATATTTACATACATAATTTACATAATTTTAAAATAATAATATTTAGTTTTTTTTTTATTTATTTATTTGTTTAATTGTGTTAATATACTAGGTATTTTTACAATGTTAAATATTATTATTTAGTGAAACCTCCATTAGCACAAATAGTGGCAAATAATGTATTTGGAATTGTATCATCAAGTTTTTTTTATAACATCTTGGGAAAGCAATCTAAGCATCTAAAATTAATTGTTTCAACCCACGGATTGAGGAATATTGTTTGCTATCTTTATAAACTTCTTTGGCAAGTAGTTCCCAAATATTTTCAATAGTTTTAAATCTGAATATCGTGCAGGCCAATCTAATATTGGTATAGAATTTATTTCAAACTATAATTTTATGATTCGAGCAGTATGTATTGGTGCATTATCTTGTTGAAATATAACATTTTTTCCTGCTATTTGCCGAAAACATGACTTTTGGGTGTTAAGGAGATCTCTATACTTCAAAGCATTTATTCTTCGTACACTGTATAATTATAATAGTATCCTACAAAAAAGTCGTTTTTAACATTGCGATGATTAAAAACCCATCATGGTGATCCTTTTAAATGGATTAGCTCAGTTTAATATGCATAAAAAAATTTAAATTAGCTGAGAATAAGTGGAAGATTGTTTTTAAAGTTTATTTCTTTATACCTAAATTGTATGACATAAATAAAATATTGAAAATATTTTGAGTATTTTGAGTATTAAAAAAACCATTGATAATTTAGTAATTTTAAGTTGTATATTATTATTTATAAAACTAATTATCCGATGTACCTAATAATTATGATGTAAAGAGCGGTTCTCCACTAATAAATAAATTAAAAATTTTTTTGAACCCCTCCTCCATAAAAAGTTCCTGGATACAAGTCTGGTAGAGTTAATAATTAGTACATATATTATAATGATGAATATTGATTTATGACTATCATATTTACATGGGACGTCATTTCTATATTATATTATTTTTAAACCAAATATTTTTCTGCGAATTTCAATGTATTAAAATTAAATTTCGAATGAGTATTTTATTAGTTTTACTTAAAACTTAAAATATATAGTCACTATAGAAATAAGTCCTTGGTTCTTGGTCTAAGGAGCCTTCATTCTAGTCGTTAAACTATCTATATCGTTTTGTTTATATATATATATATACCTTACTATTACTAAATTATTTATTGTGTTCCTTTTTACAGATCGTAAATAATCAATTTTAATAAAATAAAAAAAGGTATTTATAAGAGAGAAATAGTGAGTTAAAATGTTGAGTTACATCTATGACACTCAACTTATCAAAACTTTTAATGCATCTTATAATTTATAACTAATTATCAACTATAGGTACTGGTTGTAAATTTGAGTTTTAACATGCAAACTTTCGATAATAATATAATCTTATTACAATATTAGATTTTTATTTCCACTTTTTTCTTCTATTATAGTGTGGTGCAAACAATAGCAACATAGTATTGTGTTATTTGGTTTTAGTTCAAAAATTAAAAAACTTGAAACTTTTTACCAAAATGTATTTATTTCTCTCTATGCACAATATGGAATTAAAAAAAATATTTAGACTTATTTTATGCTATTTATATCATGAACTTAGGTATTCGTCCTTTTCAAATCATTTTACATTATTGCATGTCGGTATTAACTTATAACTTATAGTAATAATATAATAATAAAATATGCGATATTTACAACGAAAACATTTCATATAATACAATAATTTATCATTGAATTCAAGTTTAACACATTTATTTCAGTGACCTACTCATTAACGAAGTATACTTGAAACCTATATTTATATGCTATTATAATATTATATAATATAGATAGTATAGCGTGTTCCTCATTTTTTTTTCATTTTTTTGTGTATGCAGTTATAATTTCTTTGATAATGTCAATAATAATAATAAAATAAAAAAATAAATTAAATTATAAATTAATATTTTTTATTTCCTATATGAATTTTATAAATTGTAGTATGCAGTGTAAAATAATATATTCTTTTTTATTTTAAATTTAATGATTTGATTATACAACGTTCGAATGTTGATGAAATATACATTCTACCTAATTTAATTTTTAATTCTTCAATCAATGTTTGATGTTTAATACAAGTTATTTTTTTTATAATAGTAAATAGTTATTCCACTTATTACTTTATTTTTGTTTTAATATATAATATGATTACCATTCGACAATTGTTAACTTTTAAAACGAGCTAAGAAATATAAATGTAAAATAAATAAGTAGGACATAGGTAAAAGAGAGAACCAGAAAATCACATTTTTATTTGTATATTAAGTCTATACATGTACATTTACGTAAGTACCTAGATACAAATAATTTTATACAGCGACATTATTACTTTTTTTCCTTACACGATAAATAGAGTTTGTCAAGATTTGTATATTACCTTACGTTGTTGCATGTAGATATAAAATAAATCTACCGATGGAAACATATTCATAATGTTTTATAACAGTCGACATTGCATTTATAACATATTTTTGTAATTTTTTCAGAAGTCATGTAAGCTTCATAACATTGTAAAAATGCTCGATCTACATAATGATAATTATGAAATTAATGAAACAACAGAATAGTTATCGATTGTAATAACGCGAATTCATATCGAGAATACCTATTTGAAATACCTAATTATAGAAACAAATCTATTTTAACGAATAATTGTCAAAATTGATGTTATATGTTTTACTACAATATGCATTAATGTATATAGCTTATGTAACTAAGTACATAATAGATGTATAATTTATTATGTAACACTAATTTAATGAATCAAAATAAGTGCGCTATTAACTATAAATACATATAATTTGTTATAAAAACAAAAAACACTTCAAAAATTTTTTTTTTATACTTGTTGACATATTCAGAATTAAATTTTAGACCTTAGTACTTGACTTTGAATTTTTTATATTGAATAATTCAATACCTATATTGGGCAAAATTAATAAATATTTTGTTTTCATTACAATTTAAACCTAGATTTTAAAACTTAATCTTTAATTAATTTTTTTTTTCAAGTAATAATAGTCATAATATCGTTCTGATTTCATTACAAATTTTAATATTCATAACTACCAAAATTCTCATAAATTACTGACTCTATTTGATAGAATTCAGTGTAAATTATTAAAAATTAAATGAAAGAATTGTTTTATTTTATGTATGATGATTACACATAATTACTATGACATTTCGGTCGTAGTATACTGTATTTTAAAATTTATATCTTGTTTAAGTATATACAACTATTAAAATAACTTATATTGTATAAATAATTAAAGAATGAAAATATTCCTAAAATGTTCATAAACACATAAAGTTAGATACCTTCTTTGTAAATAAATCATTCAATTCAGTTCATCTTCATACTAAAGATTTAAGTAGGTACCTATACATTTATTATTTATCCCGAAAGATATAATATTGTTCTGTTTATTTGATGTTTATATTATTATTTTGTAGCTTTTAAGTCATTATTAAGATTTGAATATTACGTTAATTGCTATAAAAAAGATTAGTCTTCACAATATAAATTTTAATGAAGTTTATTCAGAACTAAAATAATACATTATATTAAGAGGATGTCACTATGTCAGCGCGTAGTATTTGTTTTTTGCCTGACTCACAAATAACATAACAAACTTGTAGCGCCCAACAGAACTAACCATGTGTTGTTAGTTTTAATAATAGTGTGATTTACCTTTCAAACTTAAAATTAAAAACATTATCTGTGTTTGTACGTTAATTTTTTATAATAAATAGTCATAGCGTTTCAATTTGTATGAAAACTATGAGTATGGAAAATATTAAAATTTGAAAATACTTATAATATCGTTCAAACATACAATTTTTTAACTTCCTTATATAGACTTGTAAACGTTTAATAGAAAATCTATTTTTCGTATTAATATATTTAGTAAAATTAATCCCACTGTAAGTATAATACTTTAGTTATGTAAAAGTCATAGACCATAGTCTTATGTAATAGATAAATGTTGAGTTTCGTTTAAATTAGCAACAGATATGTGCTATCGCCTATGTATTTAATATTTATGTATACCTACAAAAAAAAAGTTAAAATTATTCAGTCTATTTAATATCATCTTAATGTAGGTACCTAAATAATAAATATAATACCGATGTGGAATTATATAATATGTGATTTGTTAAATTGTGCAAACCCATATATGTACATGGTAATATTATATAAATTATGTAAACTATTAATTAAATGCTTTGTTGGCCTCCGAAATCCAAAGTAGTATGTGAAATATATTATGTACCTACTCGACTCACAATGCAGAAAACTGTGTTAGCATATTATTTATACTGAAAATTCCACAGCAGGCCTTGCCTTTTTTAAGTACTCGTTGTTGCGGTTGATGTCGTAAAATAATTTGAATTGGCTGTACCCGATCATTTAATATATCCGTAAAAATATCCATTTGACTGCAAAATTGGGGTCACTTTTTATGTTCCATACGGTATTTATATGTGACTATAATATAAGTATATAAAATACACCTAAGCTTACTGGAAAATATTATTACAGAGAAGTTATTGGGCCACCAAGGATGATTATATTGTAATAAGAATACCACGAGACCCAACGAATGCATTTTTTCGTTTTTATTATTTTACTCGGGTTTTTTTATTTTTACCAATCATATTTTCTGTATAATAAAATAATAATAATATTAAATTTATAACTATTCAACATGGCAAATGCAATTTGTGTAATAATTTTCAACGATATTTCGAAAGTTTATAGCGTATTACATTTGTACATATTATGGTATGAAATATGAATGCATGATGGGCGTGCGTCACGGAGTAATTATTGTAATATTTACAGTACCTACCTATATATTATAAGAGAGGAAAAAAGTGTTCTTAATTGAACCGACTGTTACAAAATATAATTGTTGATGTTGTTTTATGTTTACAAAGATGGTGGTAACACGGAAAAATTCAATTCTACATTAGATATAATAATTTTATAATGTATTTTGTCACACAGCCTAGGTATGTAGGTAATATCAGTGAATACTCGTACATATAAGTGTATGTCTTGTCATAGAATAATTTGCTGATTATTATAATATATTTATACATTATAATAATACAATATTAATTTACTAATTTTACTAAATTTACAACATATTATTATCACCGTTAGAAATTAAACGTAACAACTCTTTTAAGATTCTTAAAAAAAAAAATTACACTTTAACCATTATACAAGAACAAAATATAGTCAGACTCATAACAAATGTAAAGGATTATTATACATTATATTATTATTATTTTATTTTTTTTACTTTGTTATATAAACAAATTATCTTTTCTTTTTTTCTATTGCTTGGTTTATTTTCCATTATTAGCTCTCTTGAATCACTTATGTACCACTCTTGGAATAATTGTTCCATATTACTTCATGTAAGAATCCTCATATACACTATAATATTATATGTATTTATACAATTTACTAAAGTCAAAACTCAAAAACGTATAGTTAAAATATATTATATTCAATATTTTTAAATGTTTAAATTTGCGTCCATAATTTATGTCAGGATAATTCGTTATATTCATAAAAAAAATACTGATTTGTGGTTAGGTTATAGAAATGAATATAATTGCACATAATATGACCATAGATATAATATTGATTCCTATAATCCATATAATATATATTCTACATTTCTACATGTTAATTATGTTAATCAATCAGTTTTTTTTTCGTTCAAGGAATAATGTAATAATATAAATATATATTATAGTAATGTTTCATTTTTTTCTAACGTTATTTAAACCTTCAAATCTATTATTTATTATAATAAACCAAATTTTTAACACTTTTCTGTATATATCAAAATGTTAACTGATAATACATTTTAAACACAACTATGAAAGTTATATAATATTATACATAAAATATTGTAAGGATACGCGTATAAATATACTGTTTAGAAAAAATCCACACACTACAAAAGATTGTTTCTATATTTTAGAATTACTCAAATTGAAATATGATATCTACAGTTGTTGTTATTCTACTTTTAACTGCTTAAAACTCATTTCAATATTATAATTCGTTTTTTTTAGAGCTAAAGAATCGATGTCGTCAACGCCAGAACTTCAAAATAGGCTTCCAGAATCTGATATGAATTTCCAACCCATTCAAGATGAATTATACAAGTAATTAATCATGTTTTAATAGTACCTACTTAATTATAAAATATTTATATGCAAACAATACAAGTCAGAAAATATCGGTATTATAAATGTTGTAAATTACACGTTATATAAAAGTGATCCAAGAAAAATAATATAATCAGGGGTGTTTCCATAGGGTATACTACATATACGCCGTATACTCTCAAGATTTTTTTTAAATATTGTGGGGATACTGAGTATGCTCTCAGGTCTCAATTGATTTGCTATTTTAACTCTCAAGATATTTTTACAAAATTATAAGTATACTACAATACTACATATACTCAAATCATACACAAAGGAAAAACAATATTAATTTAATTAAGTAATAGTCTCAAATGTACGTCATTTATTTATGACTGTAAGAGTCATACTCTTTACTTTTTAATATTTGTAAAGATTGACGAGATATAAATGTATAATATAAAGAGGATACATAAAAAATCTGATTAAAATTTTTTTACATATTATTGACAAGCTCTTTACCGGCTTTACTCCTATAACACTTAACAATAATATTTTTATTGTATTAAATGTTTATAGTTTGGTATTTTATGATTTAGTATACTCTCAAAAAATTAATGGAAACACCTCTGAATATAATCCTATAACACTTATATTATTTGAATAATAAACTCGATAGTAAAAACAATTCAATATTTAAGTTTAATGTTAACTAAATTTTACTGTTTTTAAAGAGAAAATGATCTAAGTGCAATGTAATATACTAAATTAGATGGAACGAATGCAATTATTATTTTTTATGCGCATATTTATTTTTATATCACAATTAATATATTATGAATATATTTTATTCGTCCAAAGTCCGTCCGTCAAATTCTAATATAAATAAAAACTAGTTAATTATTATAGAAGGTTCATTCAACATGAAAGGCTTGGGATAGTTTTTATTGAGAAACAAGACGTTTCAAATATTTCACAAAATTTTTTTATTTATTTTCATAAATATAATATTGTCTGCGTAAGCGGTTGTAACATAATTTGATACGTCTGTCGCGCACCGAATGTCCGAATGTACATAATAACCGCCAGCATTGCAATAATAATAAAAACAAACAATGTATACTATTAGAAAACAAACGATTATTTCGCAATTTCGTAGTTAAAATTTTAATTTTAATCCAATGCGTATTATATTATACAGGGATAATCCTAGTAAAGAAATGAAAGGCGCGTTAAAAGTACTAAACGATTCTCTGAAGAAAACATCTGCCACGCTATTGCCCAGGAACCAATTGAAACAAGCCATCGACATAGTCCGAGAAGAATGGTTCAAGGTTTAATAGACCCATCTAATTTAACTAATGTTCATAATAAAAAAAAAAAAATTATAAAATGTCTTACAGGTGACGAGCTCGAGCGATTGCGGTGGTCAACTCGTAAAAAATTATATCAACTGGTTCACTTCGTACTCACCGGTTTTGCTAGAATTCATAATCAACATGACAGATGCTGCGGTAAGCTCATTATTATATAATTATTTGGATATCTATTTTAATACTACTCACATTAGAGAAATCGATTGAATGCCAATTACTTTAGCAGATGTATAATATATAACTGCTGACGATCGAAAATAAACCTGTGACACGAGTATAAATTATAAACAATGATGTGAATTTAATAATTTTTTTTATATGTATATTGATAAATTTCGTTCAGAAATTACATTATCACCGATATAATTATTTAATTTAATTAAATCGTGATTCTCGCTTAACTGCTGTAACCGTTCTAAACAAAACAAAAAAATATTTTCATATCTGTGACATAAGTACGTATATAATATAACTGATTTTTATTGGGTATAATTGTTTTACTGTTTTTTATGCGTTTTAGAATTTATTTATATGGATACAAATTTAGAATTTTAAATTATAGGTATTAAGTAGTAACCATATATTGTTGTTATTTTAATTTCTCTTGTATCATTATTTTCAATGATAAATTTAAAATAAATAAAATTATTTTTGGTAATTACTTATATTTTTTTGGAGATGAATATTATGAATAAATTTATTTTCACTTCGTTAATATAATATGTTAAATTCAAATTCTAACTACCACTAAAACATTTAACAAATATTAATAAATAACTAAATATGTTTTATATACCTACCATCCAATGAGTGTTCGACCATTATTTCAAAAAAACTTTTTTTATACAAATATTATAATATTATAATTATATTCTTGTTTGTTTTAAAGCTTTTTTGTAAAAAAAAAAAAAAATGTTTTGATTAGGCCATCAAAATATTTTATAATTGGTGTTTATTTACATTCGATGTAGTATTTAAACTTAAAATGTTCTAGTTAGTCTTTTTAAAATTGTATGTAATACCTATATTTGAAGCATATTTGTAGAATTTAAAATGTACAGTCCTAATTATTATTTGTGTTAATTATTAGATAATATTCTCATATTACATATAGTGCATCTTGCGTTTATTTTCTCAAAATACCTATACAATTTATTTTTGAATTTTTTTGTACTTTATATTCATAATAATGTATAATAATGTATACCTACAGACATTTAACTGTATAAATTATTTCATAATGCAATTTAAGCATGCAATTTGTATAAATACGATTTTAAAAATTAGATACTTTTATGGACTTAACTCGATGATCCGAAAACGCAAAAATTATGTTATAGCGAATTTCCACAATAGTTTTTTTTATGCCATAGGAAATATGGATATTTGAATTTTTCGCTTATTGTTACGGTTTTTAAATATAAATCGTAATGTCCAGCAGCAATATGTAAATGTAACCGATGTAGAGATAATTATTTCCAGTTCAATAAAGTGTATGAAATGTTTACATGCATCTAATAAACATAGATATTGTTTCTACTTTAAAAACGAACAATAAAGACACAAACATCTGTATCGCAGTCGATCTCGAGTCACGACGCGGTGACGTGAGCTGCTTTACCAATTAATTTTTTTCGCGTTTGAAAAATGTACCTATGTGAAAAAAAATTGTATTTTGCATATTTTAACATAATATTATTATTATTTTTTATGTTATAATGTACAACCACTAAGCGTTTCGTTATTTTTAGCGTTCTGAATTCACATATATATAATAATAAATTACTACGCTACTACATACAATATTTATGTTATGTTGTGTCTTAACAATATTATCCATTAACTTTATTGGATTGTTTTTATTTTATCAGGGCAACACCGTACTGCATTATTCGATTTCCCACGGAAATTTCGACGTCGTGTCTACCATACTGGATACAGGCGTTTGCAATGTCAACTTGACTAATGACGCGGGATATTCAAGCGTCATGCTCGTCTCGTTGGCTGACATAAAAAATGACGACGAGATGAAAATCATCACGAGGTTGTTCAAATGCGGCGATGTTAACTTACAGGCTAAAAAAGTTAGTATTTCAAAACGGATATAGAATATAAACGCGTATACAAAGTAAACCCTTCGTCAGACAATTTAATATAATAATTATCTTTTAGTAATAGAAAATTATGGTATAAGTACTTAAGTATATAATACTATATGTTTATTTCCATATTGCTATATTGATCTCTCATCTGAAAACAAGACACGTATTATATAGGATTTATAAAAAATATTTAATATAGAAAAATGTCCAATACCCAACACACCTAATTAGATTATTTAGATTACGTTAAAAGCAATCTCCTTGACCCATTTGAAGTCTTAATAAATAATGAAGCATTACTGTTTACTGTGTTTTTATATATTGTATGATTTGTTCAGTTGGGTTTATGTTTAATGGTTAATAGTGATGTGAACAAAATAAAATGTCATGAAGATTATCCTGAAGAGAATTTTCTTGATTCTAAATTTAAATTTATTTCTGTTTATTTGATAAATAGTTATATTTGAGTTTAATATACCACCAAAGTTTAAATAATTATCTTTTAAATATTAATTTAAAAATATGTATCAAATGTAAAAATAATCTAAGCAAAATGCTTTAGATGATGGATATTGGATACACACATCGCTATACGATTTTCCTTTCTTGTTGTTTAAATTATTAGGTACTGAGAAAAACAATAAATTACCGATTTCAAGTAAATACCACATTATCACCACTATCTAAAAAAGGTTTTTTATCAATAGAGTTTCCGAGTGTTAAAACATTGGTAACTCTTATATTATATTATGATAATCAAATACAATTTTAAATAATTTATTGTACCTAATTCAAGAAATATTAATACAAAAAATTAAAAATTTTCGATTTTGTATATTATTTTTTGTATTCACAACTAAATTTTCAAATGTTTAGGCTAGTTTTAACTTATTTAATAACATTAAATCTTTTAGACTATTTTGTACTACGAAATAAAATGATAATACATTAAACGGATGACAGTTGCCTATGAATACGATAATAAATATTATTTATTTAATTAGGAAAAAATCACTTGAATCTGGCATTAATCGTAAAAATTACAAAATAATTGTCACCATGAAATATTATAATTTCGAGATTTTGAATTTTGAATTTTTTTTTTTACTTTTCGATATTAAAATTACAAATAAAAATTATGCAGGTTTGAAAAATAGAAAAATTATAAAAATGAAAACAAAATTTTTTCGTATGTGTTATTATCGATAAAATCAAATGACATTGCACACTAAGTTTCCTTTATTATGATAATATTTTTTCTTACTTATAACTGTAGAATATTTGATTCTTTCTCGCATAAACTCGCTTTTCTAAATAACAATTGTATAATCTGTAACTGACGTAAGACCACTTATCAGTTACATTATATTAGAATTTCAGTATTCAACAAATTATTTAAATTACAATAAAATTCTTCGCAAATTACAACTAGAGTTGGACAATTATCAGTTACATATAAATCAAAGTTACTTAAATTATTGCTCCTAAGCAATAACGTAATTTTCCAGGAACTTTTAAAATATAACTCGTTAGATACATGGATTAAAATTTGAACTAAATCATTTGACCATAATACCTATGCAATATGCATGTTATTTTATACACTGAAATATAAGTACCTAGTAACATTGATTATAAATACTAGTACCATTTCAAAATAAATACTAGTGATTACATATTTTCTTTAGTTTTCACATTTCATATACTTTAAATTATACTTTAAATAAATTAGTAAAAAAATCATACATTTACAAAAATAAATATTTGTTTTATAAGCTGTAAATTTTAAATATATTATTATTTTATGAACAATAATGAACATTAATCCAATTCACAGTAAATCGATGCCAATGATAAGTTATAAACTTATAAAACGTAGCTATATCCTATATAGCATCAAATATTATAATATCTACAGAATTCGATACCAATCGTTTTTAAGGAGTTGAGTATAGGCAATTTCCAGAGTTCGTGCGTGCTTGTAGTAATCGATCGTTAGTGTTAAGTACTTGTGTTAAATGTTAATGTGTTCATAAGCTCGTTCATATGACTTCCGTTGCTCGTCGCACAATGGTAAATATTTTTATCTTCGATTATACCGGCGTGTATGAATACTAGATACCTAGTAAATTATCATTTATCGCACTACATTCATTTTTACCAACGAATATTAATTTCAGGCGTTTTTCTAATTAATATAAATAATAGGTTATTATACTCTCGCTCTATATATAATACAACTATTGTAATTTATTAATAATTTAATAATAATAAGCTTTTATTTCAAATAATTAAATTGACGTTATCATTATTTTTTACGCGATTTAGGCTTAATTTTTTTTTCGTTTTTATTTTTATTTTTATATTATTACTTAGGTACTACCTAATTCGTATTTGGTTGTAACTTGTAAGCCAAAAAATAATCATCAATGCATAAACTTTTTTTATTTCACTTAATATATTAAAACGTGATTTTATGTTATTGTTATTTATTCTGTTCCACTACTGACTATTTTTTTTTCACTTGCAGCATGGTCAGACGACATTAATGTTAGCAGTTTCACACGGAAAATCAGAAGTGGTAAAATTACTCCTGGAATGCGGAGCTAACCTCAACATGCAGGATGAAGACGGAAGTACTGCCTTAATGTGTGCAGCCGAACACGGTCTTCAGGAAATCGTTAATATACTATTAGCTTGTCCAGAATGTGATGTGTCCATAGCAGATAATGTAAATATAGATCATAAAATATGTAGTTCTTCTTTTACAAATAATTGTAGAACAAAATTTCTGCAGTAAACAGAACGACGTTTTTAAGAACAGTTATTTTATACGTATATTTTTTATTTACTTATTTTGGCAGGACGGAAGTACTGCACTCAGTATTGCAATGGAAGCGGGACACAGGGAAATCGGGATAGCACTGTATGCCAAACAGCACATATTATCCCGAGAGAATTCGCCATTCAATTTGTCGAAATCGAAGCGGTCGAGAAGCGCGAATACCGTGATGCCGTCAAGTAATAGTAATATGACATATTCGCATTTGTCGTTAAAAAAATCACCAAGTCTGCAGCCCAAAGAATACGCCACGCTGTCTTCCATGCTGAAAACGCGGATTCCCTAATGCATACCAATAAAATAATAATAATATGTTTTTTGTCATCGACCATATAATGTACCTACGCTTGAAGTTGTTTTTATTTTTATAATAATATTATTGTACTGCGCCACACGTGTTTTTCTGTTCTGGCGGTACATAGTATTAACTATGTTTTTTTGTTTTATATTATAATAACCTCGTAAAAAATATCAAAATGTATAACTGTAGTTAATAACGGACACTGATTAGCATCTAAACTATTCTTTTTTTATTATTACGTAATAATAATAATAATAATAATAATATGTGTAAGTATAATATTATGTAAATGTTGTTTTGGAAATCTTTTGCATACGCTTACCCATAATACAACAATTTTAAATACAATAAAACTATACACATTGTTATCATCAAATATCTAAAAAAAAAAATTAAAATATGATGAACCTAAAAAAATCGGTTTTTTTTTTTAATGTATTGATTTCCGTAAAATCGAAGTATAATCTGCCGCGGCTTGATTATAGGATCGCTTCGTACAGCGAATTGTCTTTATGTATAGCTTGTGCCTCTATGAGCGCTTTTAAATAAAAAAATTATATTAATCAATTTATAATAATTGAAAATTGACAATAATATTATTTTACATGTTATGTATTAGATTGTGCTAATTTCTTTATTGTTTTGATTTTACAGTATCTAACGATTTGAATAAGTTAACCAATTACATGTCTACACTGTCTGTACGTTTAAATGTACCTATAAATGTATAATGCAAGATTACTAAAAAGCGCATTTTATATTTGCAGCTGTAAAAAGAAAAACTCACACAATATAGAAAGTTCGGGTACCTATCCAAATCCGAACGATATAAACGAATACTGTATTTTGTTTGTACTTATAATTAAAAAATAAAAACTTACCTTCACATGTCTGTGAGAAAATCAATCTAAATGCCTTCCATTGTAGACTACATCATTAGAATCTCGAGCAACAGACTTATACTTCTTTTAAAAATAAGAAATGGACACTAAGAAATTAAAAAGACTCGATAATTTAAAGGGTATAAAATTCGAAATTTGGACACTTATGAATAAATCGGGCAAATAATGTTGAATGAGTGCTAGTAGTGCCTACGTTGTCCTTGCAAAGTACTGAAAGAATATCTTTTTAGACGTGCGACTCAGTGAGTACAGGAAACTTCTATGCAACGACCTTTATTTATTTATAAAACAATATAGTGGGCAGTTGTATTATAATTTGGCAGATTATTATGGATACTTTAGGTATGATCAGTACGACATTACCGGGTCGAGTAGATTTGACGCCCGAACCTTATGAACATTTAATGCTCTTAAGTAGTATTAGTGAAAGGGTTGTAAACATTAAAGAGCGCCCTTATGCCAACAGCGCTCGGGGCAAGGAATAAGGATACCCACTCTTCCCCCTAGATCCAGCACAGGGTATCTTATTATTGTTAATAGATTCAATATCATAATATTCTTCTTTTACTTATAAATATACAATAACAACCTAAAATATCTGTAACATCATTATTGAAAAATAACACGTATACCTTTTCTGTAAAATTTATAAAAGGTAAAAAATAATATAAATATGAACATGTTGTTTCATACCAATTAAATCGTAAGGGAATTACGTATTCACATCCCAAACGTATCACATATTATTAAGTAATAACTGTATGTAACGAGATTAAAAAGTTTTATAAATTAATTTAATACTATAATATCGAAAACAAAAGTATTTAGGTAAAATTCAAACCTTTTACACTAATGAATGAGTTATAACTCATCACGTCGTGGTAAAATTATTTTCAGTAAGATGATACACTTCTTTTTTTTTTTAATCATTTCTTTTTTGAATCTTTCATTTGACCGAAGTTTGGCTTAGATCCAAGCGGCGGAAACTGCGATTTCGACGTATATTTGTCCACCGGCGGCAGACCATCTTTCTGACGAGCTTTTTCAGCGAAGTTTTTATCTCGCATGTTGACATTGACTTTTGGTGGTTGTTTTTCTTTAGGCTTGAGCCCAGACGACGACGACGACTGTGTGTCCTTTGAAGATGACATTATTTACTGCTGCAATCACGAAAAATAATAACAACATTTAAGCATATTTAAAGTAAATCAAGTCAATTCGTTACGTGTAAATCGGAACGTGATTAAATTTAAGTGCGAATTATTAAGAATTAATTTAAGCCAGGAGGATTATCTACTCATCAGTTATGATGATGTTAAATAATGATTTTGAATTTTTTATATTATTTTATCAATATTTGATAATATTTAACATAATTTAAAACTAAACGTTGATTTTCGATTTTAGTAGAACATAAAGAAATGTATCTTATCTGTATGATAAAATAGAATAATTTTCGATAAAGCAATTTTGTGTTCCATTAATTTTGACAACTATGACTATAGCACGGATTTGTATGCATTTGCATATTTATTCTGGTTGATCGTATGATATTATATGCTAAGGGAGCACAACAATATGATTTAAAAAATAAAAGTTTTTTATTCAATGTTTTTTTTATGATAGTATATTATTGTCTGATATATTTTAAAAAAAAAATGTTATTTTTATAGTATCAAAATAGATTAATATGTTTAGATACTTTTAGGTACGACGAACAGTTTTCCCAAATATGACCTGCGATCAATGTGATTGGCCATTGCTATTATTTCACTATACCTAATTATTCAAAAAATAATATTCATTTTTGCTAACTGCTTATAGATATTTATTCTATTTATCATTCATATATTTATCCATATTTTAAGATTATTTAGTGTATTTTTGGTTGGGTTTTTAATGCATTTAAATCCGCACTCTGCATCTATGAATTTCGTTATTTTAATAATAAAAGTTCGGGTGATATTGATTGTTGATGAGTTGAAAAAAAAAAAAGAAAATCAATTATCATTTATCCACCAACACGTTGAAAACAATAATAGGTATTATGAACAACAAAAAAAACTGCAATCAATGCGAACACTTATTAAACTTAAAGCTATTGAAAATCTTATAGGTACCTATATGAAAATAAGATAATAATAAGAATTTGAAAAGAGTTTTCTAGTATCGAAGACTCCAGGTTTTAAAATTTAAATTTCACTTACCTAACTCTCTAGATACTGTAATTGTTATGAATAAAACAAATCAATCCAACGGCGTATCTTCTGGTAGGTATTGTGATGTTTAAAAAAAGATCAGTTAACACCTAAGTACTATGTATTATAATTTTAAACGTGCGGACTGGACAACGACAAACGTCTGAATGAATACGATTGAAACGAGAGTATTACTATATTATGGTAATGATGGTTAATAATGTGAATTAATAGTTAAACTTTATTAATTTTATTTATCAAATCAATTACGTAAATGTGAATTGAATAATGGGTACTTTATTTCATTTTTTAGTTGATAATAATGACGTATTATCATTAATTAACTGTTTATCTGAGAAGAGCAAATAACACAAAATGTTATAGATTTCACATTTACCAATTCGCATTATTAAAATAATTACGAGGATTTGAGAAAGCCTCTTAATATACTCAAATGCCAAACCCTACGATAATGTTTAATAAATTATAAAATGTTATCTAAAATGCTAAGCTCTACATAACAATGCGAGTCGTACTTATTGGACGTTTGATATTTCCTACTTATACTAATTTTATCAATTACCAAGTAAATTTATATATTTTTATCAAATCACATAAAATTTATGTCAGATTTAATGAATCTGACATATATGATTTGTAAAATTACAAAGAGTGTGCCATTATAGTAAAACGATTTATAAAGTTCATCGCGGACCGATTAACAATTCAATTAAACAAATTATCTTGTATTTTAAAGTGATATTTCGACTCTGTTACTGTTCATTTGAATTATTTGTACGGTCGTCGAAAGTAGTGCATATAGTACCTAAACGGACGGTAAATAAGTTTAATACTCAAGAAGCGGTTTAGTCAGACGGCGTTTTCGTTGTAAGTATTATATTAATTTGTTACCTATATCTAACAGTACATCTCGTCGTAAGCATCGCGATATCATTTACGTGACGCACAAAACAAACCCTTAATTTTTATGAATTTCGACGTCTGTTCGCGACTTGTAACTAAATGGAAATCGCGATTACTATTGGTTTTTCAACACCTCCAAGTGCATTTACGCGTTCCTCAATACCTTACATTAATATTAAAAATTTCAATTTCACACAGTTTTATAGCTTACTATTGTGTTTTAACGACGTTAATACACATTTTGTCGTCGGTACCTATACGTATCTAACCACGACAAGTTTGCATTAACCATAATAAACAGTAGTGTAATTAATTAGACTGTTGTCGAATTATCCAATTTTTCCGTAAGTCGCTGCGGTTTAGATGTCTAATAATTGTCTAGAATATTTCTCATTACTCGACTACCGTGAATAGCACACAAAATTACTGTATCGAAAAGTTTTCTATTTTGTCAAATAAGTTTTGTAGGCATCAGCCTACACGTATTTTCACAATACATCCTGTTTTGTTTACGTCTACTATTTCGTTTATACCGATGCGTGTTGTAGACAACGTTGAAATTCAAACCTAACTAACTAGTCGACGTTAATTTACTTTAAATAAATTTAAATGTGGTTATTGTTTTGTAGCTGTTAATAATGTCATCTTCAAAAAACACACAATCGTCGTCTGGGTTCAAGCCCAAAGATCAACAACCACCAAAAGTCTATGTCGAGATGCGAGATAAAAACTTCGCTGAAAAAGCTCGTCAGAAAGATGGTCTGCCGCCGGTGGACAAATATTCGTCGAAATCGCAGTTTCCGCCGCTTGGATCTAAACCAAACTTCGGCCAAATGAAAGATTCAAAAAAGAAGTGATTTAAAAAAAAAAAAAAGTGTATCATCTTACTGAAAATAAATGTACCACGACAACCTTTTTTTCTTTCTTTATTTCACAATCCCTACACGAACACAAATATCTCCAGTTTAGATGCATGACGTGTGACAAAAATAACTTCATCGTATGGCAATAATGTGATAATGGTAATCGTACCGTAGGTACCGAACTATTTGTGATTACACATTTAAATACACGTACAGCTGTAACCTGTAAGCGTGCAAAAATTTTTGTTGATAATTGAGTAGGTACTAAATAAACATTTTCATCATTATTTAAGATACATCGCATCATAGTATAATACGCTGTAGATTTATGTATCTTGAAAAGTTAAGGCAAGGTAGGAATTTGTTTGAGCAATTCTGAGCGGATACGATCTATAACAGCCGCATCAAGTATTTTTCTTATGGTTGATTACGAAAACGGCTGAACGACTGAACGAGATGAAAATAAAATAAATCGTATAGTACAAAGACGCAATATAATCTTGTACAATATAGGTACATCAATAAATTGTTAACTCGTTAATTAAACACTTTAAACGATATCTTTGTCTCATTTCGATAGAGTATCAGAAATATGTATTTTATAAAATTATTATAACATTTTACACTTACCTAGTAAAATTTGATCCGTGACAGTTGTACAAAAGTGTCCGTGATGTGTTGAATTTTGTAATCTTAGATATAAATACTTAACATTTTATGGATTTTAACTACAAAATTACTTACAAATTATCTTGATTTTCGCATTTTTCGTAAAAACTTGAACTTTAAACGCTGATAAAAATAATTGTAACTAACGTTTTTCGATTATTTTAACGACTATAAGAACAACTTATAAGAAGCCTTTAATTAAATTTTCAAGTTTTTGTCGGCCACCCAAATAAATAAAAAGAATACTTAGAAAAATCCATTATAAGCCATAATATTTTGAAAATTTAACTGTGAATAGTTTACACCAATATAAACATTTAATGAACATTTTAAGCATTGACAACGATTCGTTTTCGAGTTACAACTAAGTAAAAAAATCGAATTTGTCAAAATCTGACGTTATTTGTAAAACTATAATTCGCGGTGTTCCGTCTCTAATTTATAGTTTTTACCGATTTATTTTTCAAAACTATTAGAAACTTAAACCAGTTTTTTGCAAATCAGTCATGTTAATACTTGCGTACCTATAGTGCTATACCAGTCAGCTGTACGTGTATTTAAATGTGTGATCACACAAATAGTTCGCTGTGCTAAAATTACCGTTATAACATAATCATTTTCATACGATGAAATTATTTTTGTCACACATCATGCACTTAAACTTGAGATGTCTGTGTTCGTGTAAGGATTATGCAATAGAGAAAGAAAAAAGGTTATCGTTATACATTTATTTTCAGTAAGATGATACACTTTTTTTTTTTTAATCATTTCTTTTTTGAATCTTTCATTTGACCGAAGTTTGGTTTAGATCCAAGCGGCGGAAACTGCGATTTCGACGTATATTTGTCCACCGGCGGCAGACCATCTTTCTGACGAGCTTTTTCAGCGAAGTTTTTATCTCGCATCTCCACATAGACTTTTGGTGGTTGTTGTTCTTTGGGCTTGAACCCAGACGACGACTGTGTGTTTTTTGAAGATGACATTATTAACTGCTGCAATCACGAAATACAATAACCACATTTAAACATATTTAAAGCAAATTAAGTCAACTGGTTACGTGTAAATCGGAAAATGATTAAATCTAAGTGCAAATTAATAAGAAATAATTTAAAGCAGGATTACGTACCCATCAGTTATGTTAAATAATGATTTTCAACTTCTTATATTTTATCAAATTTTGATAATATTTAATACAATTTAAAACTAAACGTTGATTTTCGATTTTATAAGAACATTAAGAAATGTATCTTATCTGTATGATAAAATAGAATAATTTTCGATAAAGCAATTTTGTGTTCCATTAATTTTGACAACTATGACTATAGCACGGATTTGTATGCATTTGCATATTTATTCTGGTTGATCGTATGATATTATATGCTAAGGGAGCACAACAATATGATTTAAAAAATAAAAGTTTTTTATTCAATGTTTTTTTTATGATAGTATATTATTGTCTGATATATTTTAAAAAAAATGTTATTTTTATAGTATCAAAATAGATTAATATGTTTAGATACTTTTAGGTACGACGAACAGTTTTCCCAAATATGACCTGCGATCAATGTGATTGGCCATTGCTATTATTTCACTATACCTAATTATTCAAAAAATAATATTCATTTTTGCTAACTGCTTATAGATATTTATTCTATTTATCATTCATATATTTATCCATATTTTAAGATTATTTAGTGTATTTTTGGTTGGTTTTTAATGCATTTAAATCCGCACTCTGCATCTATGAATTTCGTTATTTTAATAATAAAAGTTCGGGTGATATTGATTGTTGATGAGTTGAAAAAAAAAAAAAGAAAATCAATTATCATTTATCCACCAACACGTTGAAAACAATAATAGGTATTATGAACAACAAAAAAAACTGCAATCAATGCGAACACTTATTAAACTTAAAGCTATTGAAAATCTTATAGGTACCTATATGAAAATAAGATAATAATAAGAATTTGAAAAGAGTTTTCTAGTATCGAAGACTCCAGGTTTTAAAATTTAAATTTCACTTACCTAACTCTCTAGATACTGTAATTGTTATGAATAAAACAAATCAATCCAACGGCGTATCTTCTGGTAGGTATTGTGATGTTTAAAAAAAGATCAGTTAACACCTAAGTACTATGTATTATAATTTTAAACGTGCGGACTGGACAACGACAAACGTCTGAATGAATACGATTGAAACGAGAGTATTACTATATTATGGTAATGATGGTTAATAATGTGAATTAATTGTTAAACTTTATTAATTTTATTTATCAAATCAATTACGTAAATGTGAATTGAATAATGGGTACTTTATTTCATTTTTTAGTTGATAATAATGACGTATTATCATTAATTAACTGTTTATCTGAGAAGAGCAAATAACACAAAATGTTATAGATTTCACATTTACCAATTCGCATTATTAAAATAATTACGAGGATTTGAGAAAGCCTCTTAATATACTCAAATGCCAAACCCTACGATAATGTTTAATAAATTATAAAATGTTATCTAAAATGCTAAGTTCTACATAACAATGCGAGTCGTACTTATTGGACGTTTGATATTTCCTACTTATACTAATTTTATCAATTACCAAGTAAATTTATATATTTTTATCAAATCACATAAAATTTATGTCAGATTTAATGAATCTGACATATATGATTTGTAAAATTACAAAGAGTGTGCCATTATAGTAAAACGATTTATAAAGTTCATCGCGGACCGATTAACAATTCAATTAAACAAATTATCTTGTATTTTAAAGTGATATTTCGACTCTGTTACTGTTCATTTGAATTATTTGTACGGTCGTCGAAAGTAGTGCATATAGTACCTAAACGGACGGTAAATAAGTTTAATACTCAAGAAGCGGTTTAGTCAGACGGCGTTTTCGTTGTAAGTATTATATTAATTTGTTACCTATATCTAACAGTACATCTCGTCGTAAGCATCGCGATATCATTTACGTGACGCACAAAACAAACCCTTAATTTTTATGAATTTCGACGTCTGTTCGCGACTTGTAACTAAATGGAAATCGCGATTACTATTGGTTTTTCAACACCTCCAAGTGCATTTACGCGTTCCTCAATACCTTACATTAATATTAAAAATTTCAATTTCACACAGTTTTATAGCTTACTATTGTGTTTTAACGACGTTAATACACATTTTGTCGTCGGTACCTATACGTATCTAACCACGACAAGTTTGCATTAACCATAATAAACAGTAGTGTAATTAATTAGACTGTTGTCGAATTATCCAATTTTTCCGTAAGTCGCTGCGGTTTAGATGTCTAATAATTGTCTAGAATATTTCTCATTACTCGACTACCGTGAATAGCACACAAAATTACTGTATCGAAAAGTTTTCTATTTTGTCGAATAAGTTTTGTAGGCATCATAGTAAAGTGTAAGAGTGTGCCATTATAGTAAAACGATTTATAAAGTTCATCGCGGACCGATTAACAAATTTTTTTAACAAATGATCTTGTATTTAAAAGTGTCATTTCGACTCTGTATTATTGTTCATTTAAATTATGAATTGCTAAAAAATGATTTAATACATATTATATGAGTTTATGATATTGTGTAATAAAAGATAAATAAATAAATACATTAAAATTTTCATATTCCGCAGATTATTTTTTTCAAGTACCTATCTTTAACAAGATTACTAAACTCATAATTCTGTATTTAAATATCCAATTTTATTTTCGTTAACATTTTAATTTAAAAGGTCTATAAAAATGTTGTTAAAAAGGCAAGTTTTTTTGATCAAATATGATGTTTTTTGTTTATATGTTTATTCAAACAAATGTCAAGCGTTGTAAATATTATTCTTTCAAAATACCGCATTACTATTATGTACGGAGTTATAAATAATAATGTAATATCAATAACAATACATAGTACGCTCGTGTACTCGTTACTTATTTTGTATATACTATAGTTTGTGTGATCACTGATCAGTATTACATACACTATTGATTCGCACGTTATTTCATCTCTCATTATATTTAATTTATTTTAATTAATTAGACGAAATTTTTCTCGCCAAAAATAGGAGAATTGACTTGATTAAGCCTTAGTAAAAATTTTTTTTTTGTTAATATTATTTCAACATTTTAACGAATTCTATATTTTTTACAATTTATTTGTATTAATAATTAATAATTATTAAGATGTTATACTTGAAAAAATTATATATGTTTTGAATTTAAATTTTTTAAAACTTAATGGGGTATGAGGAGTGCTACGTATCCCACAAATTCATTGTCTTATAATTTTCAACACATATATTAAGTTGAAACCCACTCCACACCAGCACGTCACTGTGGAATATAATAATATAGGTATGGATACATTTTAAGTCCATAATTTAAATTTTCTACTTTAATTAAAATTAAAAACTGCAAATTTTAATTCAAACTCATACAAAACAGTTTTCAAACTTTACGAAGAAAATAAGGTTACTTTTCACATATTCCAGAACAAATAAAAAATACTATTTTCAATAGTGATATAGGAATCTATTTCATTTATTTGAAATGAACTGTCATCCTTATAGGTTTCCAATGAAGGAAAATTATAAATGTAGTGGTTTACAAACAATCCAAAGTGCCTCTTCGGTTTCCTACGTGTTTTGTTGACTTAGAACTTGTATATACCTACCGCTCCTTACGCTAATCGAAAATAAAAGTTAAGGTCCTTAATGTCAAAAAAAAGCTCCTTTACAATAATACCTTCGTTGTCAATAATTTAGCTATTCACATACATCACTCTAGATTTGAATGTATTAATGATTCTTGATATTATGTATATTATTATGATATATTAATATTTTATTAACGACTCACGCCATCGATAACTATTTATCTGCATATTATTTATATAATATACATCGATATATAATATACACAGATATGGTACTAGTAGTATCCGTGTGAGATTTTTATATGTCTAATATAATAACATACCTACAGTAAAATCTGTTCAATGACCATGTATCAAAAACTCTTAAAACATACAACGATTGACAAATATTTTAAATATATTATAATCACTTATTCTATTTCTATAGACTGACTTAACATGAAATCAATAATAAATATAAAAATCACGAAGGCATTACTAATTTTAAAAGTTGTTCAGTTGTTCATCTTTATGGAAAAAATATATTTCAAAATATAAAACATGTATTATTAGAAGAGATTTTTTATGAAATACTCAATTCTTCTCATGACTGTATCGAGATAAAAGATACAAAATACAATTGTATTTAATATACGTGTATCGAAGATACTGAAAAACTCTGCTCATAAGTTACGATTTTAGTGCTCTTAAACAGTGGGCAAGAATTTAGCCGCTAAAAAGCTAAAACGTCACAACTGTTTTGGCTATGTGTTGATTAAAGTTCATCAAAACATTTAAATATCAATGATGTATACGAATAATTAATCATAATTACTTAATGACAACATCTAGAAACATAAAACTGAAGCTATACTTCTTCCACTGCTGTAAGTTTTTATTAAAATTTACAGTTACTTTATTAACTATTTATTTTATATTTAATTATATCTATAATACATTGACACAATTTCTTTTATAGACATTTTAAGTTTAATTTTTTTTTAATAAAATTAAATATTTAAACAAAAAGCAACAATTCCAGTTATTTTGTTGCAATCTCAAAATCTTATTCATGAGAATTTAAAACATTTACGTAATTATACGTATGAGAACCCAGTGATATTTTTGTGAGGCGGAACAGCGCTGATCAGAATTTTCTAAATTTGTGTAGAAGTTAAAGGACGCAGAGGTGTTGACTCATAAGTCAATAACAATAATAGATGACTTAAATAAATACGTGCTTTACTAATAGTAAAATATTGATAAAATTATAAATACAACGTTTCGGGTAAAAATAAAATCAATCCATCTCAATACTATCAACTAACAATTTTAATATGAATATTATGTAAAACATTTTAATCTATTAAAAAAAAAAAAAAAAAAAAAAAAAACTATTATATTGTTATGTAAACGTATTGAAATGTTGAATGAATAGTTATAATTGTATCCATTAGTGGTACACGACCGATCCGTATAGGTAATAAGTACGCGAAAAAAAAGTTTGAAAACCTCTGAAAACTGGACGAGTGGAATTCCTTCGCGGTGAACAGTGTGATCGCCAAAAAAAAAGGCGCATCTGCGCACCTGTTACGCGGTACCTGCGCAGCTGTGTAGCAGTGGCTCCTCGTTGCTCTCCGACGTCACTACAACGCTGCCGTGGCGCCAGACTATCACCTGGTCCACCTGCTGCATCCCCCCAAATTCAATCTCGCACAATCGATTGTTCCGCCGTCGGCCGCCGCGCCGGCCCGGGCGCCACCACTCGCACGCTGATTCGTCAAAAATCAATTTCACACGTTCGTTCCACCGTCACCAGTACCACCGCCCGCCGCAGCATCCGATCCGGTAAACAGACAATTGGTCCCCGTGAAAATACACCGTGCGCGGGACAATTGGTCTCCTGTCCGGCGGCAGTCGATGCGCATTTTTATAAAGAGGACGAGAAAATGATACGAATTCCGATCGGCGAAAACTGATTTTTACAGTAATCTGCTTCGATGCACATACGCGGGTACCGTACAGCAACGATCTATTTTTCATTGAGCTACCTGTGACGGCGTTTTTGCGTGAGGACCAATTGTCCCGAGATTCAATCTCGCGCGCGCGGCGTACACGAGAGTCGGGCTGGGGCTAGGACCAAACGTCCGACCGGCGAGCTATGCTACGCGGCACGGCGGCGCCGTCGACCAAGGCCTACGCTCGCTTTTCAGTTTTCAACCACCCACTTGATCCACCACACCCCGCAATGTTTTGATCCGATTATCTGCCGTCGGCGAGATTGCCGTGTGAGTATAGTGCTGTTATTCATTATCATCGTTGTAATATCAGTGGCTAACGTTTTTGCTATTTTTTTAGTTCGTTAATAGTCGTTAATTATTATTTTTACACTCTCAATGCTTGTGAGAGATCACGAGAAATATAATATAGGAATTGTATGAAATATATTTTACAATTTGACGAACACTTGTCGTTTATTAAATCCGCTGTTTAAACCGTATACCTACCTGATTTACATAAGGGAACATAATCGATAAAAGACAAGTCGGGTAATACTGATGACAAGTGGTCTTAGGTAAAGCGAATTAAAATTAAATTAATCTTACCAATATTAATTCTTATTCTGATCACAATTAAATGGTTAAGCGCAAATTATTTTGGCATTCAATAAAATCAATATTGTTTATAGAGTAAGATTATTGTATGGCGTAAGTATATAATGTACTTATTTGTATAAAACTCAACCACAGCGGAACACACACAATCTGTCTATTCGAGAATATATAAATTACCTACTGATAAGTGCTCGTCATGTATCCTATATTTTTGTATTTGTGTTGTTAACATCGTCCGATTATTATAGCAGTGTTATTATCCATTAACCCAGTTGTTTAACTAGGAGCATTAATATCTGTAAAAGTTATACCAATACGACCTTTACAAAATATTATTTAGGTATTTGATAAAAAAAAATTGTCATTTATAAAATAGCTTCAGTTGCACAATAATTGTTAACACTATCAGTCAGTTGTTTAAACTCATTAATATCATTATACAAAAGTAGCTATATTATGTTATTAAAATGCAATGTTCTAACTGAAAGAGATAAAGAACAACATCAAACAAAAACATTGTCTTTAATTATAGTACTTATTCAATATTTCATTCTAATCAACTCGATATTGACAACATTTAGATTAGAAGTAATTATTGATAACTTTAATTATATCTTTAGATATATGCATTCGACAGATAATTCTTTACTTTTACTTCATATTTGATATACTGATTCTAGTTATTGAATTTCTTTATTTAAGTTTTTGAATACCTTTATAAAAAACCCATTTAATGTTATTTTTATTTTGATGATCATTAAACCTAGTGCAGCTATTTCACCTATACCATTACCATGTTCAATTATTTGTTAAAACACAGACAGGTATTTAAAAGTTAATTCTACAAAACTACCTAAAATATATAAAATTATATTCTGTTATAAAACTATAAATTAGTATTGAAAAAAAAAATTGCTTCATCTTAGAAATTATTATGATTTATTAATATTAAGAATATTTTAATACTACAATTTATTGCACAAATACAATCTCTACAGAATATTATTTGGATATTAAGTACTGCAGACATGTTACGAATAATATTTTAAAGCATTTTGAATACATATTCAAATATCATAGAATAATAGTATTAAATTCACCTATATGAATAATTTTCCTTAATTGTATTCAAGTATTATTAAAAATACTTTTTATAAGTTTTCTACTTATTTAAAAAATACTTTGCTTTTAATAATAATTTCAATTTTTTTTTTAATTTGTAATATAAGTATGGATTTTTAAAATAAGAATTATCAAATAAGTAGATAAATGTACTTTTATATAACAAATACCTAGTTTTAATAATATAAATTACATTTTTTTAAGTATAACAAACTCATCAATTACAAAAAAAATATTATGTATTGCAATATTCAAAATAACTTTATAAATTTTTTATTCTGGAAACTGGTACATATTTGATATTTATTTATTAGTAATCAAATACTACAATAAAATTAAAATATAATTTAAGAATTGGATAAATAGTATATGAAATGTTAAAAAAAATAGTTTTGTAGTAGATTTTTTAATCAACATAAAAGGAAATACCATATTTTTAAATATATGAAATATTATATCAACACCACAAATTCAAAATTGTAACTGAAATATACTGATAAATTAATATATTATATATAACTGTAATTTGTATCTTTTCTATATTTTAAGTTATTCATAAATTACCACTTTATTTTACCTAATTACTTATTAGTCCAATATTTAAAGCAGTGAGGTATTAAACAACAAACATATTTTATTATTTAAATATAAACATTACTTGCTTTTAAATATTTTATATTGCTTATCGTTTGGTGGAATTTTAATAACTTTAAAGTTGTCATTACATAGGTTCGGAGACAATAATAAAGTTGAAGACATAGTAATTACTAATTAGTTATGACATATAAAGCAAAAAAAAAAAGGACTATAAAAGTTATAAGTTATAACTCTTAATAAAATTATGACAAAGTCAGGTAGCTAATATTGAATTAGCAATATTTGGTTTCATACATGAGGAAACGGAGACAACAATATTTCTACTTTTATTGATAATTAATAACAAAGTGTGACCAGACTATGCATAGCCATTATCAATAATTTCTTCAATAGATTAAAAGTGAATATTATAAATAAAACTAAACATTTAGAGTTCCTTTACTATAATAAAGTTTAAAATTTATGTTTTTGTAGATAATAAAACAGTCAGTTGTTTGAACTCATCATTTTCATTAAATAGAAATACCATCAAGCTCAGAAGTTTTTGAGGAAACATTTTCTTTAATTATATTATCCAATATTTTGTTCTGATCAATCCAATTTTGATAAAATTTTAAAAAGAAGTAGGAATTGATTAACTTAAAAATATCTTTAAATTTTGATTCAACAAATAAGTTTTGCTTTCACTCCATGTTTGAAAAACTGATTCCAATTGTTAAATTTCTTCATTTAAGTTTTTAATATTTTTTTTTTGTTTGTTTTCAGTGATCATTAAGACATTAAATCTATTGCAGCTACTACACTCATATCATGACCATTATCGAGTGTCTGTTAAAACACAGATAGGTATTTAAAAATTAATTCTTCTAAAACACATGAAACTTTATTCTTTCATATACTGATTTAAGAAGCTTCTTAATATATATTTATTTTTTTTTTGTTTACAGTGGTCATTAAACCTATTGCAGCTACTTCACTTGTATAATGATCATCTTCGATTGTTAAAAAAAAAATAACAGGTATTTTAACATGCTATTTATTGGTTCATTCTGCTAACTCCCTAAAAAATATAAAAGCGTATTCTATCATAAAACTATAAATAAATATTAAAAAAACAGTTGTATGCTTAAAAATAATATAGTAGGTAATAATAAGCATTTTATAATATAATATACACCAATACTACCAAGGTCATTACAATCAATGGTGTCACGAGCTTATTTTTTGGAACAATTGCCCCAAACAATTTTAGATTAGTGGGTAATTTTGTTAGATCGTAACAATATTTTTATATTTAACAATCATTATAATGTATTATTTTTAATATTTAATTTATAGGTATATCGGCAGATTTTTTATGGGTGGGTGGGTGGTTTAACTTCAATGTTTGCCCCAGTGAAAAAAATATTCATGACGCCACTGATTACAATACATTATTTAAGTATTAAATAATATTATTTCACACTTAAAATACCTGAATATGTACAATATTATTGTTTACACTTTCAATTATTTGTTTGAACTCATTAATACTATTATTTTTTAATATAAACAATTTATGTTTTTAAGATGTAGTGTTATAGTTTACAAGGTACAGACACAAAAAAAAATAAATACCAATTTTTTGGTGAAACATTTTTTTAATTATCTATATTATCAAACATTTTGTTGTGATAAACTTTAATATCTAATATAAAAATATTTGTTACATTAAGAATAAGATATGGAAATTGATAATCTAAGATACCTTAAGATGGATATGGATAGAACGGATAATTGTTATGCCTTCACTTCTTATTTATCAATTTTTTTTGTGAAATGTTATGTAAGATTTGAGATAATTTATATATTTTGCTAGTAATTATTAAAGTCCGTCTGTCTTTTTCATGTGCATATTATTTGTGTACTTTTTTTCTACTACAGTTAAAGTTTAATGTTCAACAGTGTCAGCAATACTGTTTAAAACTTACAGACATTCTTTGAGATCATCTTTAATCACATAATGGTGCAATGTATAATATTTCTATTTTTTGTCTCACATTAAATATTAGAAAAGGATAGTACCTAACAAGTTTTAGAAAATATTTAGCTGTTTAAAACATTTTTTTGCCATATTGCCATACGTTAGGTTAGATTCTATAAGTCTTAAGCACTATCTAAAAAACATAAAACTTTATTTTGTCATATACCTCTAAATAAATATTAAAAAATATTATGATGCCTAATAAAAATAATACTATAATACATTTCTAATATCATGATTAATAATAAAATCATATATATTATGCAATTAAATAAAAATAATTTGGCCAAATAATATATGACATTACAATCTAAGAGTACAAAATTCAGTGAAGTAATTAATAATAATTATATGAAAAATAATTTAAGAATTTGTTAAGTCTTATTAAATGATAAAAAAATAGATCATACATTTTTATCTCAACTTAAAATATACAAAATATATTGTTGTACATGTTTATCATATTTTCATACACAAATTACATAAAACACACACAATTTAAAGTATATCTAAGCACTTCATTGACAGTATAGTTTTCTAAACTATGGCTACTAACTGGTTACCTATTACATAATGGTTTTCTTAACATAGTGGTATACATATCTAATGCATAATACAGCAATATTAATTTTTTTTTTTAATATAACATATGTTTATGACTTTATGAGTATAAGACAATGTGGTATTTACCTCTTGGTGTGCTTTAAATGTGTTTTGTATAATTTTATTGTATTATAAATAAAACTCGTGTATTCTTGACAGTAATTTTTACAAGTTGGTACTTATATTTCAATCTATTTTAAGAAATTTGTATGTTAGGTATTTAAAATTAATTCTAATTAATAAATAACTAAGTAAAACAAATATTTTTGAGTACTGTTATTTCAATGCCTGAAATAACGCAAAGACGATACAATAATTATAAAACAGATAGGAATATTAGAATAAATATATTCACAATAGCAAAACACGGACGGTACTCCTTTCGCCAAAAAATGACTTACCTCTTTTTGCCCACGTCCTTTTTTCGACCAAAAATGATAAAATAGTTTCCTCTTTTCGCCCACGGTTTCACGTTTTACATTTTGGAAAACACTGTCTCAAAATTAATAATTAAAAAAAAATCATATGATAATCAAATAGAAAAATATATAATCATTAATAATAATTAACAATTATATTAATTATTTATATAATTAATTGTTATTAATAATTATACATTTTAGATTCTGAACGGAGTGATGAATGTATTGATTTTACAATGATGTATGTTTTTTTTTTTGTTTTTGTATCAGTGTACAGCATAACTAGTCGAAATAATGCTTCAATGTCAAACTTTGGGGGTAGTGGTTTCCGATAGAAAAGTGAATATCTTTGGTGCATTATAAAGGTCAAAAGTAAACATTTTCCAACAGTTTTCAAAAAAATCGAGAAAAACAAAAAAAATTACGGAAAAACGGGAATTTTTACGTAAAACCAGTTTTCGACCGAATCGATATTTTTATATGGTTCTAATTCAAAAACTAATCACTCTAAATACTTGAAATTTTCACCAAATGTTTATGTTAGTGTTATCTATGTACAGTTAAATTTTCAACAAATTTTTGACTTTTTTGAGTTATTTATAGACCACTGAAATTTTCAATTTTTCTAAGTATTTTTTTTTTAAATAACAATAAAAATTTTTTGGCTGACCAAAAAAACTTGAAAATTTAATACAAGGTTCCTTATGAGTTGCTCTTATTGTACCTAAAAAAAATTAAAAATCGTTAGTCACAATTTTTTTTTATAAGCGTTTATAGTTCAAATTTTTACGAAATCTGTCGAAAACGCGAAAATGTGCAAGTAATTTTGAAGTTGAAAAATTATAAAATTTTTTGTATTAATAACTACGAATTGAAAATACAACACTAAGTTTTCCTTCAAGTATCTATAGAGAAAACTCAAAGCATTAATGCATCATTATAAGAAAAATTTTAAATGCGTTTGAATTTTAAATTTTTACAAAATCGCGTAACGATAACGATTTAAAATATTTATTATTATTCAAAAAGTATAAGTCATAAATACTTGAAAATTTCATCAGTTATTTAGATTGGCATTTTCTTTACATGATACAATTTTCAAAAAATTTTGACTTTTTTTGAGCTATTTATAGACAACTGAAATTTTCAATTTTTTTTTTTTTTGAAGTGTTGATAAAATTTTTTTGGCCCAATAAAAATACTTGAAATTTTTATACAAAGTTTCTCATAAGTTAATCTTATAATTTAAAAATTATAAGAATACACAGGCACAATTTTATTTATTAGCATTTAAAGTTCAAATATTGACAAAAATTCGTCAAAATCATGAATATTTGCAAATTATTTTGTAGGTATAATTTATAAAAAATTTTGCATAAGTAGCTAAGAATTGAAAATGTAATACAAGATTTTTCAAAAGTTTAGCTTACAATAATTATATAAGAACTTAAATTTTGGTGTATTCAGGCTATTAAAACATAAACCACCTTTTTCACCAACCACTGGAAATTATATCCTAGGCTGACAAATCATCTTCGTTCAGAATCGTTTTTCGTATACAATGATACCTATCATTGCATTCAAATTTAACCTACCCTAGTCCGAGGTCCACCCCACAACCTAATGTACAGCCCGCTTTTTTATTTTTTTTATTTGATTTTTTTTGTTTTTTTTTAAATAATTAATTTTGAGACAGTGGTTTCCAAAATTTAAAACGTGAAACCGTGGGCGAAAAGAATACAATTATTTGTAGGCGAAAAGAAGAAAGTATTTTATCATTTTTGGTCGAAATGAGAACGTGGGCAAAAAGAGGAAGGTCATTTTTGGACGAAAGGAGTTGCGCCCGCAAAACGCAACCCACATTATTGTTAAAAATATATCTATAACAATAATAACAATTAGATATAATTATATAAACAAAGAAACTAAAAATTAGCTATAACCACATAGGTTTTATTAAAATTGACCTTCCGTGTAAATCTGTTATTACGAACTTAAGCAAAACATAAAAACTATTATCCCAAAAATATACCTCTGAGAAATAAATAATTTTAACACATTCAAATTAAAAAAGATCATACCAACATCCAAGATTAAACAAAAATCGACAATGAATAAAATAAGAAGAAATGTATTTCACCAATATTATTAAAATATTAAATACAAATTGGAAAATTGACATACATACTAAATTTTTCATACTAGATACCAAATGAATTAAAAACCCTGAAAACTATTTTAACTACAAAATTTAAGATATATACCACAGTTATAGACGATTTTTGGGGGAGATATAATTTATTTTTCATTACTTACAATACTTACACTAATTGTTGGGTTTACTTGTTATAATTTATAAAATATTATAGTTTAAATAAAATTATATTGTTTTATCCCTCACCAATCCCAGCCAGGCTTTAAATAAAAACTAAACGAACCAAAATATTACTTTTATAATATAATATCAACTAATAAATAATTAAATTACTGCACACGTAATTGTCAAAATAGAATTTTTTTAAGGGATATTGACAATTACAAATTACAAATTAACGTTTTATAGTATAATGTATGTACCTATAAAAATATAAAAAAATTTAATACTAAATACATGAAGAAAGAAAAAGAGGAAAACTCCAGCAAACACCTACAATTCACATAATTTTATGTAAAATTTATTTTTCATTACCCCCAATCATTATTTCCACTTTTTTACGCTCTTACGCTCATACGACAAATTAGATTGAAAAAATACCCTCACACTCTTTAGATCAAAATATTCATAAATATAGACAATAGATCGAAAACTAATTCTATTACACATGTTTCAGATGTCAGACAACCAAAAAAAGACTATTAAAAAGATAGAGAAATCAATAAAAAAGGTGAAATTCGACTTACAAAATCTAAAAAACAATGAAAAACTTTTCAACATGAACAAGTACCGCAAAAAAAAAAAAAAAAAAAAAAAAGAAGCAGCCAAAAATAAATTAATCGACGAAAAGATCAGAAAAGGTTTTGAAAACATTGTTACCTTTATCCAATCTCAATTCCCGACGAATTCCGAATAAAAATTGTTTGTTCACTCTCTTATTTACCTTCTTTTTTATATAAAAGAAAATACATTTATACATATTATATAAATCTATAGTTAATATTATATTATATTATACAATGTGTATGGGTAAGTTACTTATATATATAATTTATTTTTCTCATTAAGTTAAGTTATAAACAAATTTTTCATCAAAAACAAAAATTGGGTGTTTTCAATTATATAACATATTATACAGATACAACCTGTACTAATTATTGTACTTAGATAGCCTTTAAAATGAAAACGAGTTTATTTAAAAATAAAAAAGAATGGGTACTGTCGCATATTGTGGACCAGTGATGCCCAACTCGTGGCCAACGGGCCACATATGTCCCGCGAAGATATAAAAGTGGCCCGTTCCGAATTTTTAAAATAGAATAAAAAATTTTTTTTTAAAAAAAACCATTTTTTTATCTTATTGTTTAAGCGATTTTTCAATCGAACCTTTTTAATTATAAATTTTACGATTAAATATCGATATCACTCGTGCACTTAAAAGAGCATACAGATCAAACTATAACTAATATGTACCTCAATCTGTAATTTTTTCATTAGCCAATAAAAGATATACAAACAAGACCAATATGTACCTATAATCTATATATATATACATTGTACACTACTATGTAGTATGTGTAACAAAATTATATTATTATATTATAATTGAGATTATTTGTACTACTTTTATACTTGGTGGCCTATTATAAATTTTTATAATTGTTTACCAAAGTAACCCGCCGAAAAAAAAGGTTGGGCATCATTGTTTAAGACAGTTTTCGATTTAATATAATTTTATCTATGTTTATGTATAAATATAAGTGGTAATAGTTTTAGCAATTAAGATGTTAAGATTGGTCAGGCCTGTGAAGCAAGATGTACTGAACTGACACAAAATGTACAACGTCACCACACACGCAGGCACGGAGTCCCGCTGTCGTTGAAAAATTCAATGGAAACGACGATTTAAAGCGAGAAGCCCAACCGCAATTAGGGCCAAGAGTGTTTTTTTATGATTGTTTTATATATAATTGAATAAAAGTGTTTCCGACCAATAAAATTATATACTTTGTTTGTGTAGCCACACAATTCCACCGTACCCAAGAATCTGATCTGTAACAGGTTAATATATGTTTATTTATTAGTATATGTTATAATAATAATTTGGTAAATGCAATATTTTCGGAAAATATTAGATCAACCTACTATAACACTAAAAGTAAAATAAATTACTAATAGCCATATCATAAAATATATTGTCGTGAAGTATTATACTAAGACCGTTTCCACTGACAATATTATTTTTCGTATACAATCATAGTCAATAGTCATTCATTATATTCAAATGTAATATACCTATTCATTACAGCGTGTACTCGACACCTAATGTACATAACAAAGAGTTACCCATTTGCTTACCTTTTTTTATTTTGTTACTTATCAGATGGGATTAAAATAACACGTAGGAACTTAAACAAATTAGTGTTTTCGTCGTAGTTGCGTTATTCTTCATATTAAGTCTATTTCTTAATTATTTAATATACACAGACCTATATAGACATATAGGTAGGTAGATCCTATTATTGGATTGTTTGTGTAACTATGTTACCATGGTCTATGATAGGGGTCACCGATTAATACTTTCCGTGGGCCACATTAAGAACTCGGAAAATTCTTGCGGACCATAAAATTCGAAGTACATAATATTTATTATAATATGGCAATTAGGTTAGGTTACGAATCAAATTATCGACTTTTTTCTCTCCTTGTCTGCGGGCCGGTCAAAATTCATCCGCGGACCGCCATTTGGTGACCCCTGGTCTATGATGTAAGATGTTGGTCATAAGTTATAACTAATTAGTTATATATTATTATTATACTAATAATAAAATATGGTGATGAGCGGTAGTAGACGACATAATACTAAAATTCTAAATTTTAAATAAATATTAAGTATATAGCGTAAAATTAATTAATTAATTAACGTGATCTCATTATCGAGTATTCTATGACTAATAGACAAAATATTGCTTTTATATTTAATAATATAAAATAATTTATGTTAAAAATAAATTGTGTAAATTATATATTAATTGTCCATTTACAAGATAATTTTTAGTCTATTTGTTTTTGTATAAGCTATACAGAGTTATACGGGCTTGATTACTTGAGTCATCGCGCAGTAAATAGACGAGTAGATAGTAGAATAGATACGACCAAATTAAATAATTATTGAATAATATTACATTGTACGGGATGACGGAAGCCGACGTTGGTTATAGTTGCGTTCATGAAGATTAAAGATATCTTTTGAAGATAGCATCAACAAGTTATTATGTAGGCATAATCTAAATGGTGAAACTTATGAATAATCACTATAGAACGTTTTTTTAAGACCAAATTGTTCTTGATCGAATACATTGTATTTCCAGTAATATACGATTTTTAGATAAAGAGATGTAATTGTTTTAAAAAGTACATTCGAATTTTTTATACGTAATATATCAGCTATATAATATGGCAATATAATATCAATGATTGCGTCTTATCACGACTCATAAGAAAATTTAAAATATTATGTACAATAATAATTTATAATATATAATTAATATATAATTTATATATATATAATAATTTATAATTAAATATCAAATTAGCAACGATGATAATTTGTTATTATGTGTTAGTTATAATGACCTGTAGACAATAAGAACCTATCTGTATTGCTTATTCTAAGCAGCATATTTATCAGTCAGTGTTTAATTATTTTTTATTTAAAAAAATTAAATTTGTATTCTCAAAGTCTTTGTCATACTCATTTGAAAAATGTGCTTTCATATAATTTTCTCAGAATTATTATATATACTTTTTTTTCATTTAAAATATAGTTTCCACTTTTCATTGAATTTTATAATTTCAGCTTACCTCTGACCCTATAGAAATGAGTTATGACTATTATATTAAGTGTTAATATATCAGTTAAATAATAATGTGTTTCACCATTTCTATTAATTTAGTGTATCACAATAGTGGAATAATTAATTTATGAGATATTTCTAAGAGCTAAGTCCCTAAATTTCTTACACAAGTATAAATATTATGAATTATAAAAATTGTACATTTATTTGTTCTAAATTCTAATCCTATAAATTTACTAATTGCTTAGATACTGTTCTATGGTTTGGTTACATTTCATAATAGTAATTTAAAATACATGAACATTTCATATGTTAACATTATATTATTTACTGTCATACAGCATAATAACTAACTATTCATTTACTATATTTTTATTTTTATTTTTAATTTGTAGTAACAAATACCAGCATAAAAAAATAAAACTGTTTAAAATCATGAATGAAAATGAAAATAAGGCTGGAGAAATCAACGACCAAGAACAAGATCCTCAAATATTTATCAAATTAGATGATAATGAAGTAATTCAATTTCCACTATCAAAGTTCAATGATATATTAAATAGACAAATCACTGAATATCTCAATGAGGCTAATAATGAAAATATTATCAACCCAAAAGAGTTGGTAAATGTTGAGAATTGGAAAAAAAATTATGTAGAAATGAGTTATAAAGCAAAAAAATTAGATAGTATTGTAAAACAATTGGAAAAAGATTTAATGAAAGATAAGTTTGCTCAACCGCAGAGATTTCGCTTTTTTGATTTTGGTCAAAATGTTGACCTTTCATTTAACCAGACGAACGGGTAAGACATTAAAAATTATAATATATTCTTAAATAAATTTGTGGTTTTAAACCATTTTTAAAATTATTAACATAAAATTAGCATAGACCTGCTAGTTACTTTTATCATATAAAAATAAATAAAATAAAAATATAATATCATGATTATTAAATAATAATATTATTTAACTATTTTTTAGGAGCATTTCCTATGAGAATTCTATTAAAGATCATGAAATATTTACAGTATCTATAAATAGTGAAGATCAGTCATGCATTATCACTGATTCATCGAAAACCAAACTAATAACACTGACAAAGAATGATAATACTAATTTGATTAATTCAGAATCGGACAATAATTCCAAAAAGTTGAATGTAAAATATAAGCCATGTCCAAAATCAAAAAAAAAAATTTCCAAGCATAATGTAAAAGTTAAAGTTAAAGGTGCCAATAAAGCAATGCTTAAATACTGAATTAGACCAAAATAATTTAACTACTGTAAAATGCTTATCTACAATTAAGTGTAAACGGAAACCTGGGCCAAAATCAAAAACAATGATTGTTGATAATATGATTTTTTCTTATTCTAACAATAAGGAACCCGATGAAAACAAAATGTGTTTAAACAAAGGTATAAATGACAAAAAATCAAAAATAACAAATTTATCGAATTGTAATTCGTCAAAAAAAAAAGAATTAGAAGTTACTGAAAACTCTAATTTTTGCCTTAAGTTTTCAAGCTCAAAGTATCTACCACCGTATCCTTTAATACCACCACATAATACACAACCATTGTGGAAAAACGTCCCATCAATACCTAAAATGTCAATCAAAGTTTCCAGAAATAAAGTGACATTAAAATGAAATTTGAATTTGTTTTGGAAAAAAGCAGAAATCAAGATGTATGAACTGTTTGTATGTCAAGAAATAGATGCATATCCAGACGTCTCAATGTGGAAAAAGAAGGATAATATAAAAGCAAAAAAATTGCCTATGACTTGTGAACTAGAAGAGTATGAGTTAGGATATATTTATTATTTTGCTCTAAGAGCGGTGGATGTTCACAATAAATGTGCCCCTTTTGTTGTACAAAAAGCTAAGATTTAGATTAACAATTCATACTAAGTATGTTGTATAAACCACTTACTATAACTAAGTTATTAACCAATTGGTTAAGTATTATGCAATAATATTTTTAAAATGTATAATTAACTTTATTCTCTTAGTAATTTAATGTTGAGGATAAATATTCTATTTTTATAATATTAAATATTATAAACCTTCTATTAAATTTGTTCCACTGTAGACCATTGTCGATTGATATCTATTATTATAACCTGCATATCTAAGACAAGGAATAATTTGATTTTTGTAACTATATTTTATTCAATACTATGTACAAATAAAGTATTTGATTAGGTACCTATTAATGGTTTTTCAAAATTCACTCATTAGATTGTTTATTAATGTTTATCAATATGATATCATATCAATCAGATAAAACTATAAAAGACAGCTTGTAACAGAATAAACATCTGAAAAGACAGCCTCAAAAGAGATTTAGACGATTATCTTTCTTATATAGAAAATAAGGAAATATGGTAAGGTATCTGCCGTCTGGGGTACAATATCTGATTAAAGGGTACACTATCAGATGATTCAGTTAGGTATTCGTCTTAAATGATAAGTACATTTTTATCTGTTATCCTGTCTAGCAATTGGTAGATTGAAATTTTAATCCTATTATACACTTTTTACAATATAGTTGTATACCTTCTTCAAGATTTTGACAACCTATGAAATAGGTTTATTTAAATACATTCACATTTGAAATGTTGGACCTGCACTAAAATATTTGTTTAAAAATATTAAATTTACAAATTAGTGAAATATGTCAAAAATATGTAATTATACCAAAATACTTAGAACCTAGATAGGTAAAATGAAATTGGTGACATTTTAATAAAAGATGTTTAAGAACACTTCTTATCAAATTTTAAATATCTTGTTCTAACAAAAATATGTGCTTACAAAATAAGTCCGTTACCTAGTTATAAAGTAGTTTTAATTATAATTCATAAAAGTGCGCAGGAGACTTAAATATTTATACTTGCAGTTTAGGTTTGTATGTATAGTTCGTTAGTTATAAATTTTATGTCTAAAGATTTTACCTACATAATAAGGGTGTGCAAAAAAAAAAAAAAGATGAGAATTTAAAAAAATGTATCTCTTATATCATATCAAAATATCAATGAAAATTTTAAACATCAATTTAGTTTCTTTAATAACTCATTCGACATTCACCTCACACATTTGTCGTATCTACTATGTATATTGAATATAATGTATAATATATTATTTAGGTATGTATTTAAGTAAATAAATGAAAAATCACTTACATCAATGTCAAAAATTATTTATGTAAAAAATTGGTAAAATAACGTCAAAAAAACTTCGTCAAACTACATGTAAAAAACGGACAAGTAAAGAAACAAAACAGATATTTAAGTGCTATAAAGATGTGATAGCATAAATTAATTAATTTACTTGGTGAGCAGAAATGGTTGAGTAGAAATGGCCATTATATTTATTATAATATTTTAAATTATAAAAAATTAAATTATTATAAACTTCTAATACCTTTTAATAATATTTTATTTGTGTGACTTCGTGTGCTATTTCATATTATGAATAATTAGGCTACTTATATCTCAGTCCGCGTTATAGGTAAATCATAGATATTTAAGATCTTTAATATCTATGTATAAAGTATATAATTTTTCGCCAAGTAAATAGATTATTGATTATATGATATCATTAACATAATAAATTTATATTTTTGACGTAAACATAATAAAGTGATAACTGATAACTGTTAATGATAATAACGGATAAGTATTATTTTTTTAAATAAAAACTGACAATAAAAATAAACTAAATAAAATAGAATTATTTTCTAAAGTTATTGAAACAGTACCTATTTCAAAAAGTTTCTCTTCGCCATTCGCTAGTCTAAATTATGAACAACGTATGAGCAACCATGAATGGTTGTCGTGAAGTAGAGGTGAAATAAAAAGATTGGTGAGAATATTTCTTGAACTAAGATATACATAAAATATATATCTTAGTTCATTGAATATTTCAAAGTGTATTTTTATTGTTTTGTTAGTTTCTTATAATGATCTTCTATCGTCGTCGTTGACTATTATAGGCGTGTAGTACATTGCTCTTATAATATTAACATACACGGACACGGAAGACACCAGGTTCTATCGCAATTCACTACGTTTAAATTCTTCCTTATTATTATTCTGTATTTTTAGATGTAACATTTTTGATACTTACAAGTACTGTATTTGTTATAGGATATCAGAACACGCAGCAATATCATGGTGTACTCAGAGCGTCCAGATAAATACCAACACCACTTACAAGGAATTCCAGCAACTACAGCTGTAACCGCACATAATATGCTGTAAAATGCGCACTAATTTGGTCACTCAGGTAATGATTTCAAACGATAAGGGATGGCAAAATTGAATAAACAATTAGGTAAGAGACTGTCTTTATTTTAACAACAATACAAAGTATATATGGTCAGCTATTAATTTTAACTGTAGGGATGTAAGTGTACTCAAACTAACAATAATATTACTGTTTAGGTAGTAACGAGAAACAGCTTGGTAATTCCAGGACCTAACCATTTAATAACAATTAATATGCTTGTGATATTTGTTATAATTTTTCTTGGTCATAAATTATAAGGACTTCAGCATAAAACAAAATCATTGCTATAGTTTAGTTTCTCCAGCAAACAAAAAAAATTAAAGTATGTTTTATAATTTATAAAAATAATTTTGTTAACTAATTAATAGCATATTATTTTTATTTCCAGCTTGGCAGTAGTTTCAAAAGTGACAATATAATAGCACTTGTATTACATACGAAAACACTGTTCTGTACTGTATTAAATGAACAAGTTAAAGTACCACTAAAATGGTTTATTGATATAGATGTATTTGAAAATCAAAGTACTTCTATTAAAAAAGCAATTTTGTTTCAATAACTTGTATTAATTGAAGGTAAAATAAAATCCATTGTTCAGTAAAAATTTTAATGAATAATATTTTAATTTTTAATTCATTTTATAGATTCAACTTTTATACTATATATTTATGGAAAAAAGTAACATTATCTGACATTAGGATATCTTCTAACAATTTATTTCACTCTTTACAGTATCTGGAAAATATTATCAGTAAATTTGATGAAAAAAAAATTGGACTTATGCAATATCCTCCAATGTTATCTAATATAAATTTAGTATCTGGAAACAAACAGTATGCAGATAGCTATGGCCAATGGCATAATATCAACTGCTTAAACATCTTACAAGAAAATGAAAGGTAATTTTAAATTAAAGATACTGCATTTTGTAAATATTAGTATTTCTTTCATAAAATATTAATAAGATTATCATATAAGTTATAATTAAAACTTATGTTGTATAATTGTTTTAGTGATATGTGTGTATGGTGCAAGCGGCTTCTGTTTTGTATTAAAAATAAGGCAACACGACTATCAACTGGAGAATTGACTAGAACTTTTTTTTCTCCCAGCAAGAAAAAACTCTAAATAATCAAAAAGTCAAAAAAAATATTATTGAAGAAGTGTTGCAGGACAAAAATAAATAAATAAATTACAGCAAAACTTAATTAACTGTAAGAACGAAATGAAAAAAATGAATGACTCAAACCTTTTAGAAATATTGGTAAATGCTGGAATTTCTAAGTGTCAATCAGAACTCATTCAAGAAATATTTTCAGTAGCAAGTTGAAAAATGCTAAAAATAGGAAATATAATGATAATTGGATGCTTCTAAGTCTCTTATTTTAAATCAGGTTTGTAATAATAAGTACTATTTTGTAAATCACTAATAAATCTTTTTGCCATAAAGTTGGTAAACTGGAAAAATTTGTATTTAATTTTTATTAGGTCACCAAGTGGATACAGGTTTTTGAGAGACCGAAAAATATTACCTTTGCCGTTTGTTAATACTATAAGAAAATATTTTTTAGCTGTTAAAGTTGTTTTTGGATTTGATCCTACTGTTAAAAAAAATTTTGCAACGGAGCCTGATAGTCAGGAAGTTGAAATACTTTCTTTAGACAATATTTTTTTCAGAAAAATCATAAATGTCAATACCAGAACTTAAACATACACTGGATTGGAAGATTTAAAAAATGAAATAAATCATAAAACTGCTAGTTCTGAAAAAGCTAACCGTGGTTTAGGGCTGATGTAGCAAAGCCTAGTTGACAACTTTACTCAGCCTATAGCAGTATTTGCAGATTCAGTCAAAGGTATCAATAATTTAATAAAAATAAATATTAATTAATATTATAATACATCATTTTTTTTTAATTCTATAGGTTATAGGTTGATCTTGTAAAATTCGTTACTAAATCTATATTATTGTTAGAAAATATTGATGGTAAAGTAGTTGTTTTAACAAACGATGGAGCTACAACAAATCGTACTATGTGGAAGTTACTGGGAATAAGTACTAATGAGAAAGATTTTAAGAACTATTTTGAGAAACCATTTGACTTATCTCGAAAGATATTTGTATTTTCTGACCTACCTCATTTAATGAAAACTATATGTAATCGATTATTTGAGAAAAAAACAATAAAGGGTATTTAAAATTTAAATTTAAGTAAAAAATTAAAGTATATAGTATCTTTAATCATATCACAATAAAATTTATTTATACATTTCAGATACATCCATCAAAACCATTCACTTAGTGGGATCATTATTACAAAGTGTGAAGAAAATTATTTAACAAAAGTCTGTCCTAAACTAACTTAGCACCATTTTGAATTAAATAACTTATTAAAAATGAAGGTTAATATGCTGTTCAGGTAAAAATATTATTTATGCCTACTAGTACCTACATTACAAATATTGTTTAATAATAATAATAATAATATAATATGTTTATGTATTCTTAAATTAAATAATAATTGTTAATTTATATTAAAAGAATATACAAATAAAACATATTATGTGACATTGTGTGTTAGAGTACTAAATAATATTTTTTATCACATACAATATTTTTGGGATGAAATAATTTAAAATGATTTATGATTAATTTTAGTTATTTAGTGTGTCTATGTCTGCAGGAATTCGGTTTTATAAAAATAAAAACTATTTAAGGAGTTAAAAAAAAAAATCTGAAGACAGAGGTTTTCTATGTGTATTTGTGTTATTGTTTGAATACATTGTTAAATGCATGTGAAATATTGTTTTATTTATTAACTTTATTTAAATATTAATATTTAAATGTTAATAATTATAAAAACTATAAAAACATTTTCATAGCAGATCTAGATAGATTCAACAGAGTATTGCATACCAAAATGTTTTTTTCATATTTATTGTAGTACTTTTGAAATAATCTATAATTATTAATTGTATTAGTTTTGTTTTTTAACATATTGTAAATTTGTAACATATTACATAATTATAATTCATAATAGCTAGTATTAATACATTTTAAAATTTTAGATTTTAAAAGAAAGTTTACGATGGATAAAGGAACGGGAATGTAATTTGAAAAATATTCTATTTATGATGCTGATTTTCTAACTAAACAGACAGCGGGAGAACTAAATATTACATTACAATCAACTATTGACTTAATTATGTTCTAACAGCAAAAATAAATCAAGATTATTTGGTAATACTGCATTTTAAATAATATCCTCTATTAATTTGATTTTTTATATTAATTACACAAAAAATATCGTGCAGAAGTTTTTTGGTATTATAAGCAAATATCTAGTTCAAATGACCATCCAACAACACCAACATTTTTACAGTTGTATAGAATGCTTTCGATTAACTCTCTGATTAAACCTCCAAAAGCTGGAAACTGTACTATTTATTCAGGTATCTATGTAATTAATTTTAAAATATACCTAACCAAACTTATTAACAAAAATATTTTATTTCAGAAAATATACCAGCTATCTCTGTAAACTATTTTAACGAAATTATTAATGATCCTTTAAATTTATCTATTAGAGAAAATAAAATACTGCAGTTAAAAACTAAATTTACTAAATTATTAAAAATGATATTGGTGAGTTAGAAGATATTGTAATACCAGAGCTAGGTCATTCACCACATTTAGAATCTCCTAGTTTTAACTGTACAGATTACTATTTAGCAGGGTACTTAATCTTATTTAATTTTAAACTGGAATTAATAATGTTTAATAGATTGTATAATATTTCATATTATAATTTCCAAATGTGTAACTAGAAAACTTTTTAAAAAAAACTAAATGTAAATTATGTATAGCTGGTTTTAACTGTAGGGACGTAAGTGTACTCAAACTAACAATAATATTACAATTTAGGTATTAACGAAAAACAGCTTGGTAATTCCAAGACAATCGCAAAGCAAAAATCAACGACATAACCAATCTGGCAGCACACATCTCCAAGTACACAAGCCATAGAACAAGGAAACTCAACCCAGTAGAAGACAGCATCGAGATGATAAACAGAATATAACTTTATTCTTTTAATACATAATTCATAAGATTAGCCCTTACCATTTAATAATATAACTAAATATAAAATATTTCTCTATTAGATTTTGGTAAAAATAAAAAACCATATTAACTAAAAAAACTTATTTCATATCATAGTTATGGATAAAAAACATTAACTCAATTTGAAATTGCCAAGAACTCATTCAATTTTCATCCCGCACACTTGAAACTATGACCATCGTATAATATCCATTTGAGATGAAAAAAAATAATAACAGTGAAAATAGACAACAACTATTTATTTTCTTTAATAACTCATTCAATATTTTTTAATTAATTTCAATTTTATTTTATTTATACATTTAACTTTCTTATAAGTTTTCGTTATTGTATTTAAAAAAACATCAAAAGTCGTTATAATTAGTCATAATTAGCTTTTGAAGTTCAAATATTGACAAAAGTCGTCAAAATCATGAATATTTGCAAATTATTTTGAAATTAAAAATTTCGTATAAGTAGATAAGAATTGAAAATTGAATTCGAGATTTTACATAAGTTTGGTTTACAATAATTATAAAAGAAATTGTGAGTTAGCCAATTAAAAAAATGTTTAAAAATGTTAAAATTTTAACGAAATCAAAAGTTTACGCGTAAAATAACCGTTTATGACTATCAAATAATTTTTGACAGATTTTGTTTATAGTTAAAAATTTCTAGTCATTGAAACTTGAAATATACATCAGTTTTTTTAAATTGGCATTTTCTATACATGATGATTTAATTTTGGTGTATTCAGGTCATGAAAACATAAGCCACCTTTTTAATCACCCACTTGGAAATATATCCCCGTCTGACAAATCACCTTCGTTCAGAAAGGTTTTTCGTGTACAATGATACCTATCATTGCATTCAAACTTAAAGCACCCATTACAGTTACTTACTTTATTTTTATTTTATTTTTTTTTTTTTTTAAAATATGAGACGAACCCTATCATACTAGAATCAATAATTAATATATCATAGAAAATTAGCGCTCTGATAGTCAGTGATTTATACTTTTATCTTTATACTTTGACAGTTATAACATTGTTAAGTTTTCTATCATATTATAAAATTGTACTTTTTAGATTTTTAGTAAAATATTCGTTTAACATTTTTATTCGTTTGCGATAATATAGTCGCTACAACCGCATATATTGTCTCTGTCGTATACGCGCATAAGTGCATACATAGTTAAAAACTGTTTTGCGCGGAATGTCTTTACTCGCTTGATATTTATACCAAAATTACCAAAAATTTTAAATCGTATTAGGAAAGACCTGTGTCGTAGCCTTTTATTTTTTTTTTGACAACAAGAATACAATTAAAATTATAAGTGTCAGAAATTTAGGCTTATTATTACAACATTGAACATTCCGATTCAAAATGACATTTAAATATTTAATGTATACGATCCTGTGTAGAATATTATGTATAAAATATATTATTTTATTATAAAACGATATAAAGTTCTAGTGTTAACTACTTATTTCCTTTAAAATTAGACATATTAAAATAATATGTTAATGTTGTATAGTAAGATATTTATCTTAACAATAATTGAATCACTAATGGTTCAGTACAAATAGAATACTATAAAATACAATTTGATGGTAACGTCATATTATGTATTATGTATTTATTAAAAATGTAATTATGTTAAAGTTATATATTACCTACGTATACTGTCCCGATTGCCTTAAGAATGTTTCATTATAAATGATCATTATGAATTTATGAATGCTGAACTTATGCACTTGGTTGTCATTTGATATTTTAACTAATTTTTTTTTTTTAAAACACCATTGTAACAACATATATATGTGACAGGAGTCTATAGCTCCACTCTAGGGATTAAGAAAGTGACCACGTCTCCGGGGCCAAAGCATATAGTATGTTAGGGACCCATATATTTCTTGACTTGAAATTCTTAACTGTTTTCATAAAATTAATCAAATTAATAACATATTATAATTACATTGTTTATGCCTACTTGTCTACTTTTATACCGGTTTGGACGATTTATTTCTACATACATTGACGTTGTAACCCAACTATATTCTCTGAATTATTGTTATTACACAATAATGCCCGGTAAATACATATATCATATATAAATAAATAATTATTCAAAACAAATTAGAAATAAATAGAAATAACATTTTTGTGGTTTAAGGTTTTTAAAAACGTCTAGCTTCCTTAAAAAATCGCACTCAAATTAGAATTGCTTGGTGATTGGTACATATGTAATGATAACTATAATAATTTTTATAAAATAATATATGTTAGATATATATTACGCACTGCAGAGATCTAAGATCTTACATCTTGTGTTAAATTTAAGTATAAAAAAAATAAATATTTAGTTGTTTTACAATATTTATATCGATAATAGTAGAATAATTAGTGGCAATAAGTAATTACCATTGGTTGGATAGATACATTACAGGTACCCGAGTAAGGATTCCAAGTGAATTTTTGGATAACTAGAATTTATAAAACAATAATAAAAAATGTATTAAATCTCAAAACAACATTATTATTATTTATAAAAATTAAATATCATAATTATCATCACAATATTATAATAAACATTTTTTCATTATTTTTGTTGCCTGGTATAATTTCTGTATATTGCAATTTTTTTGATAAAACCCAATCGGCTAATCGAGATCTTCAGTTTTTTATAGCAATTTCGTAAATTACCTAATTGAAAAAATTATAGATATTTCTAACTATTGTTAGGTATATATGAATCTGATTCCGTAGAAATGTTTTAAACAATAATTAAAGGTCGATAATAAAAAAAAAAAAAATAAAATATTTGAGACTTTATATAATTGTGTATGTAGGTATAGGTACAACTAATAAAGTAAATTTAGTCAGTGTACATTTATTTTTAAGCCCATACGACCAAATATATACCTATAATCCATAGGTATTATTTCACTTACAATTTTACTGTATACCTATTATTATTTTTTCCTTAGCAGTGAATAAAATATTTTGTTTTCGGCAGGGGCGGCTCGTCAGGGGAGACTTTGAGACTGAGTCTCCCCCTTAAAAAAACCCAGTTACTTGTAAATAATAATTAATTAAAATAAGAATACATAAAAATATTTTTATTCGAATTTAAAATATAATATTATATAATTTATATCGTTTTCTTTGTTTATTATTATAAATTGAAAGCAACCAAGTCTAAAACCTTTAAATAGTTATTTTAATAGAAATGCTATTTTAGTTTTATCGATGACGGTGACGGTCGCCGTTACAGTGAAACTGCCGCCCGACAGTCTCAATCATAACATGTAAAATGGTACGGCCGGTTTGATGGAGGGCCGGAGGGGGCAGGGAGAATAAGCTGCGTATTATAGACTCTATTGAGACTGGGTTCACGACAATAATTGCCGTACCGCGCGCCGTTATTAGTCGCTGTCATAATTTAATGCATTTTTATGATTTAATAACTATAACACGTTTACTACAGGGTTTTATACTATCTTCTATTTGATATTTGTTATATTTCTAATTATTTTAAAAATGCAAAAAGACAATATAATAGACATATTATTAACTAGTGGTTTTAATACTTTAACTTACGAACAAAAAAATCAAATTAAACTTAAAAATATTAACTAAATATGTAATACTATAATATTATTAGATTTTCAATAACAGGGTTTTTCTTGTTCGTTGTTGTACGTAGTTTATGTTAAATAATTTTAAGTCTCCCCAGAATATTAACTCACGAGCCGCTACTGGTTTTCGGGTGTCCCGAAACCCGTCTTATAACCCTGGTCGAGATACAAAATACAGTAGAACTCCGATTATCCGGACTAATATCAAGGGTGGTCCAGATAAGCAAGTATCCGCATGATTGACTTATGGCATATCAAAGATTATATAATTGTATGAATATATTGTGTATTTGTATGTATGTAATATATAATTTAAAATTCATAATCATAAACAAATAATTGTATTAAAACATTTAACTGAAACAAAATAAGTTTTAATTATACGATGTGACATATTTTAAAACTAAAAAAGCCGATTTTTTTCTTTTTTTTTCTCGTCTGGTTGATTGGCTTTCGGATAATCGGAGTTCTACTGTATAGCTGCAGTGGCACCTGCCCTGCACACCCATTACATTATGTTATTTGTTTTTACAGTCGATCGCAACAGGTAGCCAAAACCGGTTGGCCTTCAGCTAAACCATTATCCACCGTCATAATGCGTCTAACACATACATTCCGTCGTTCGTCAGATATATTACGTTGTGTAGTTTTTGTAACAACTAGTGGGTCCCAAACTAGCGAAAAAATGTCTGATCCGAATCATGTCTCTGGTTTTCATTCTTTATATTACCCACGAGGCACGAGTTACGGTCAAAACAATATTCATAATTTTAAGATGTGTTATTCACAGCGATAATAATATCGTTGCCCGTTAAATAATTAAGATGGTCGAAAATCAGTATCATTCAGGTTTATAAATAATAAAGTCATGCTATATTGCTTTGATAATATTTACTAATTCCAAATTTATAAAAAAAAAAAGATGACCCTACATTGATTAGATAATAAATTCAGTTTTCGAAAATTATACACAATGATAAAAATGTAGATCTTATATGAGGGGTGACCAGACTTCTGAACACTGCGTGTCAAAAATTACCTTTTTTTCCCGAGCGTGCCATGATAAGTATTATATTATATATATATATTCAATATTGACCCATAAAAGCCTTACGCTCAAAATATTTTTACCTATTAGGTAGGTACATTATATATTATATAATATATATAGGTAGTAAAAATATTTTTATTTTTCGCGTACCATGGATTTGCCATCCCTGTCCTATATCCTTATATTATTGTTGGTTTCATGTAACAATAAATTAAACCGCACTTTCTTCGTTAAATAATTTCAAGATCAGATATTTTTTCAGAAAAAATATAATAGAAAATAATATTAAATATTGTCTCCTTTACAGCACAGATGAATATCTACCCTAGCGACATATGATAACATATATATTATGTATAGTATATATAGCAGCTGTTTATTATAGGCGAGCCACCCTTATTCAATGACATTCCTTCGCCTAGCACTATTTCGGCGTCGGTGTGAATTGTATTCAGCGCACTGTCCAACGACGATCTAGTCCCGCAGCTCTAAACGTGCAGGTTTATGAACAATTTTATCGTCATTGGATTGTGTGTGGACAGCCAAACACCATCAACTATACCTAACTATACCTTTGTGAGTATTATCGTAGGCTATGTTATAATAATAATATATTGCATGTAAGACATGAATCGAGACGATTTTTTAATGAAATAAAACTCTTTTAACGTATGTGCGAATGAAAATTTGCTATGTTGTATGTATGTAAGACGAAGACAGCACATGCGGGTGTGGCGTCCTCTTAATAATCTTTTTTATTATTTATTTTTAATATTACTTATATGCTATACCGTATAATCTATAATTAAGTTCAATTTTATCAGGCCAAATTTGATTAAATTATTTCTTGTCGGAACAGCCTAGTAGAAAATAATGGCATACGCTTGCGCGTACCGAATTTACAGGTGTCAAACACCTATTTCAATTGTCGTTAACTACATCGAACTCGCTCAACAGCTACACTACACGATTACGCTTGTTATAATAATTGCCTATCGAATACTCCTTAGAAAATACACAATCTATCTAGTCTCCTACTATCATGCTAAGATATAATTTATGCAATACAAAGATAAGCCAAACAAAATAATGGTTATTTTTCATGTTATCATTTCAATATATTATGAATATTTAAACTGAAAATAGTTCACATATCGCAGGAACTTCTAAAATACGTCCATTTGTTATATATTTGCTAGAATCTTCTATGAAATTTTAAGGTATTAAACTTAAGGAGTATATGTGTATATTTATTTTTTCATGGGTCTTTTGATTCTAGGACAGTAGGACTCATAATAATGTAAGGAATTTAAATTAAATCATAAGATATGTAATACAAATATCAATCAAATAAATTCAGATTTTTGTTATAGTTAAATATTACTAGTCATCGAAACTTGAAATATACATCAGTTTTTTTAAATTAGCATTTTCTATACATGATGATTTTATTTTGGTGTATTCTGGTAAGCGTTTGAAATTATAGTTTTTTTTTTTTAAATCTGGATTTTCATGTGACATTGGATGATTTTTTTTCTTTATGAATAATCATGACAAAATTTTATCATGTGGACATTAAAATTTAATTTTGTGTGACTTGTTATAAGATATGTAATATATAGACATTTTTAACCCAACAATATTCTCAGAATTATTGTAATTTGTAATTACTCAATAATGCCCGGTAAATACATACAAAAATAAATAACTATTCAAAATCAAATATAAATAATCAGAAATAACATTTTTGTGGTTCCAACTTTTTAAAAATGTCCGACTTCCTTAAAAGGGTTAAAATGGGAGTAAAACAGGGTAAAAATGAAAAGATTATATATTTTATATGCACCTTGGTCAGTGTATTTGCTAAAAATATTTAAATTGTTATTATTAAAACTGTATCATAAAGATATTAAAAATATGTAGTAGAGTCGCGACACCAACGTACGACGACGTGTCCACGTCGGTTCTCTACGCACGACAAAATCAATAACGAAAAACGAGCACTCTGTATTCTACTAATAATCTGTGCAGTTCCAAGCGGAATGACTATAATATAACCTGTAGTAGATAATAGATTACATTTTCAAAAATTATAAACAGTGTTAAAAATGTAGATCTTATATCCTTATATTATTGTTGGTTTTATGTGATAATATATTAAATCGGACTTTTTCCGTTTAATAATTTCAATGTCAGATATTTTTTCAGATAGAATATAATAGAAATATTGTCTCCTTTACAGCACAGATGAACATCCGCCCCTAGCGGCAGCAGCAACAGCTGTTTATTATAGGCGAGCCACCCTTATCAATAACTTTCCTTCGCCCGGCACTATTTCGGCGTCGGTCTGCATTGTATTCAGCGCACTATCCAACGACGGTCTAGTCCCGCAGCTCTAAACGTGCAGGTTTATGAACAATTTTATCATCATTAGATTGTGTGTGAACAGCCGATCACCATCAACAATACCTTTGTGAGTATTATCGTAGGCTACGTTATAATAATAATATATTGCATGTAAGACATGAATCGAGACGAATTTTTAATAAAATAAAACTCTTTTAACGTATGTGCTCGATCCTGATTTTTTTTCAATTTTTACTAACACATTTTTGTACTTATATGAACATTAATACTTAATATTTATACGATATTCGATTGTTTAAAAACGCTATAGTCTTAGGTTAAACCAAAGTTACTCTCGGAGACTGCATTTTTTTACTCGTATGTAGATTTGAAATGGAACGTTTTATGTTTTAAAAAGACATTATATGAACTCAAACTGATAACATTTTGTGGTGTATTGATTACAAAAACCGACATAATTTACACATATTATAAGTATAAATCCGGCCCATATTTACACTTTTTGATAACATTAAAAGGACGCCAGTACGCCACACCCGTATGTGATAAAATTGTACTTAATTATTTCTTGTTGGAACAAAATATTTTATATGCCTAGTAGAAAACAAATTTAGTGATGGGCATAATCGAGATATCTCGATTATTAAATTAAAGTCGATTATATAATAATCGCGAATGATATAAATATATAATTGTTATTTATTTTGAATGATATTTTCGGCGGTGTCCTGCGTTTTTGTAATTACAGCGCGACAAGTTAGAATCGAATTGTTCAATATATACGTTTAATAATAGGTTTTTTAAATTCAGTTTTTATTTTATTAATTATTACTACCCTATCAATGTACATCTATGTGACTATGTATGTTGTATATTAATAAATTTTATTAAACATGTAAAAGTAATTTATTAAAAATTAAAATGTATAAATTAATTTTTAACGCGTCGAATGTTTTCTATTATTCAGTAGCCATAATAAGTAATATGTAGTAACTAACAGTTTACTGTAGAAATTATTTTGATCGAGTGATCTCTCGACGATGGCAATATTTTAATTGAACATTTCGAATGATTAGGTATTTTGAGTGATACCTCAATTATGAAAATGTCTCGATTACTAATCATTCGATTATGTCCATCACTAAAAATAATGGTATGTGCTTGCGCGTAGGTACCGAATTTATAGGGTCCAAACACTTTTTTCAATAATATTGTCGTTTACTACTCCGTCGGACTCGCGCAACATCTTGAATACAGAACACTGATCCAAATGTAGATCTCCTTGTTATTGCATCACCAGCATAATCTGCATCACTATAACCAAATACATTAATATTTATATCGTTACTATGTAAAAGTCCATAATTTAAAGATGCGTTTTACTACATTCCAATGCACTTTTTGAGGTTTTTCAAGATAACGGCTGACCAAATTAACGGCAAATGTTATATCGGGTTCGTTATTTGACTCAAGTATAGCAAACTCCCAACTGCTTCACGATATGGAACTCCCTCTGCTTGTATTGACTCCGTTTTTAACATAGTTGAGTCCAAGGTGTGTTGAGGATCGGTAGGTATGTGTACAACGTTTGCACTTTCCATATTGAACTTGGAAATGATGCGCTCACAATACGATGTCTGGTGTATAAAAATTGATCCATCAATCTTCCTGTTTACTTCTATGCCCAGGAATTGGTCCAAATCGCTTTCTTTTGTTTCAAAGTTGTCCTTGAGACATCTGAACAAGTCATTGACCTGCTCGTCTGTTGTTGCTACTATAAGTCCATGGTCTACAAAAATGGCTACTATTAATAAATTATTATTTCTCTTACTTATGAATACACATGAATCTGCTTTGGTCTCTTTTAGATCGAAGTTGTTAAACATATTTTTGAATTTCCTATTCCAGCATCTGGGGGCTTGCTTCAGTCCATACAAGCTCCTCCGCTGAAGTTTGCATACTTAAGTGCTTCCATCTTCATATCCTATAGACTGGTTCATATATATTTCTTCTTCGAGGTCACCGTAAAAAATGCTGTCTTTATATCGAATTGTTTAAGAACTAGTTTCTTTGCTGCTGCTATGGCTAGTATCATACGAATCGAATCATACTTAACCACAGAGCTAAATGTTTCTTGGTAGTCTATTCCAAACACTTGCGCACAGCCTTTTACGACTAGTCTAGCTTTAAATCGATCCACTTCTCCATTTCGTTTGTAGTTATAGTTTTATATATCCACTCATTATTAATTGGATTTTTATTTCTTGGTAAATTTACTAATTTACAAGTTTCATTTTTCATCAATGATATCATTTCGTCGTCCATTACTGCCTTCCAATTGTCTGCATTGTTGCCCGTCATAGCTTCTTTATATGTAACTGGGTCACTGCATGTTGAGAAAAATGCATCTCCATACCTAAAAGGTTTGTTGAGTTTTTCTCTGTCTCTTAGTATCATCTGTTGTTGCTCCTTTACTCTTACTGGCATCTGTTCATCAACATCCAGTTTTTCTTCTACGTCATTTTTGTCTTCCACGTTTTCAGCTACATTTTTTGAATTGATTTCTACCTCTCCTCTTTCATTTATAATTTTTACTTCTGTAGCTGTTGATGAGTTTGTAGACTCTTTGAATATTACATCTCGGTTTATTGAAACATCTTTTCCGCCAAAATATATACGATATCCTTTCGTTTCTTCTGAGTATCCAACGAAAATGCCTTTTCTTCCCTTTTTATCCCATTTTCTTCGTTTTTCCTTAGGTATATGTACATACATAGACTTCGCTACCAAATATTTTCAGATGACTTATACCTGGTGTTTTATTGAACCATAAATTGTAAGGTGTTTTTCCTTCTAGACCTGTGTTATCTGTATGATTTATTGTGTATACGACTGTATTCACTGCCTCTGCCCAAAGTGTCTTAGATAAATTTTTACTGTATAACATAGTTCTGGCCGCTTCAACAATTGTTCGCATTGATCTTTCCGCTTTGCCATTTTGCTGAGGTGTGTATGGTACACTTGTTTCATGTTTTATACCAAATTTATCCAGTATGGCTTTTACTTCAGTAATCTTATATTCCAGACCACAATCACTTCTTAATGTAATTACTGAAATATTTAACTGATTTTTGACTGTATTTAAAAATAGTTCAAGTTTATTTCTAACTTCTGATTTTTCTTTCATAAAATACACATATGTATAATTAGAATAATCATCCTTGAATATAACAAAATACCGTTTACCTTCAAGAGAATTTTCCTCCATGGGGCCACATACATCACTGTGAATTAACTGACCTGGCTTAATAGTTTTAGTATTACTTAATGTGAATGTTTTTCTGTGTTGTTTACCATAAATGCAAGCTTCGCAGAAAAATTTGTTTTTTGTTTCTGTATATGGAATCCGCATATGTTTCAAGTAGCTTTGAATATATTGGACATTCTGATGACTTAACATTTCATGCCACTGAAATAACGTGAGAATTTTAACTGCAACATTTGCTTGTTTAGCTTGATTTAATGGTTTTATTCTCAGAACCATTGAAAACATTTTATTCTCACGAGATCCAATAGCAACTACTCGATTAACCTTTTTAAATGTACAACCATCACTGTCTGTCGTCATTTTTATACCTTTGTCAAGGCACGCTCCACACGAAAACAAATTTACTTTAAGATCAGGTACATGCAAAACGTTTGACAAATAAATATCAACCCATTTATCATTGATTTTCACTTGAACTTTTATATTACCCTTACCAAATGCCATGATAAGTTTACCATCACCGATACGTACTGGTAACTGCACTTCAAATAACTCATAATTAGTGAACCATTCTTTTCTACTGGTCATGTGATCGCTTGCACCTGAATCCACATACCATTTTTCTGACTCGCATATTTCGATGTCTTTTGATTTTACTCCGACCAACGCATTTCCTGTGTTTGACTCGTTTTTATGCTTTTCTTTTTGTTCCTTTAAGAAAATCCGGCATTCACGCTTCCAATGCCCTGGTTTTTTGCAATGATTATACTTGCCTGATTTTTTTATCATTGTTTCGTTGTTTTTCAGAATTGGCAATTTTTGTATGTTTTTCTTTAAATGTTCCAAACGATTTCTTTGCAGAAAATGCACTGCTACTTGTAGTATCTTTCTGCACATCATATCCTTGAGTTTGCCTTGTTTCCTCTACCATGGGTCTAGATGATAAATTAGACAATGTTTTATCCACATTTGGTATCGAATCCCATGCACTGTAGGAATATATATAGTTTTCTGGCAAAGTCATTAATATTTTGGTCATAAGCATTGACTTAGATAATGATTCACCCAGTTGCTTTAATTTTCAACTAAGACCTTCCAATTTTGAGATATGACTTGCCATATTGTCATCTGGGTTCATAACATAATAACTGTAGAATTTTTGTTGAATTAGCGTTACACTTGAGTCCGATTTTTGTTCATATACACTATTAAGCAACTTGTCCCACATCTCTTTAGCCGTGTCACAATTCATTATATACTGTAGTGGTTGTTCGTCTACTGACGTGACTATATATTTTTGAGCCTTGTTGTCCGCTCTTGTAAATATTGAATAATCAACACCATACCTTTTTCTTGCATCATCTTCAGTTTCTGTACTGAATTTTGTAAGAACAGGTCTTGTATAGTTTTTCCGGACACGACGTCAAATATATCAGCTGCCTTCATGATCACTTTTATTTGGAATTTCCATGTTTCCCAATTTTCATTGCCCGTTAGTTTATTAATTTTTATAGATTCGTTTTCCATAATAACGAATTATCTGTATACTGTCTGTACACTATAAATATAATAACAATAATAAAAACGTTTTCTGCACTATACACGATCTACGCACTTACTAGTTACTACGCGAACTCACTTCGATAGGTAATATTAAATATTATTGTTTATTAAAAAAAAAAAACTTAACACTTCACTGTCTGGCTACTGGACCCATAACCTGTTGAAAGGAATAGAATAATAAAGTAATCCAAACACGTGTAAATTTAAATTAACAAACTAATTAATATATATTGTAAAATGATTATCTAACACACTAATAAACGTACGACGGCAACGGGTCGTGTAACTCGACTACCGTTCCAATAAAAACACACTAACGCAGTATTAAATGAAATGCTACACACAAATGTGAATGTGTCATCTCAGCAATTTGCTTCCCTTATAAATGTATAACTATATATCTAATCTACAGTATGACAATACTACTTATTGTATACTATCTACAGGGTAATAACTAAATTACAATTTAATATTTCAATAATCTTCTATGACGTTTTAAAGTATTTAAGGTTAATAAACAAATTTAAATATATATATAAACGTATAATGATTTTTTCATAGCAAATTAATTATAAAATCATGTGAAGTCTTGAGTAGCTTGAAATAAGGAAGTCAACATCATGAACCTTTTTAAAATAGCTACCTATTTCAAATGTGATATTCATCAGTTTGACTGTTAAAATTGTCATGCGTAATATTCTCACGGCTATTACAAAACGTTTTAACAATTGATCTAGAACTTTAATTTTAAATATGGTGTCGAATAAACATTGCTTAAAAACAATCAATACAAATGTCATTTTTAAATAAACGACTTCTTCTTAACTTGTCCGATTTTTCATAAACTGATAAACATTTTCGCATGCTACACGTACACATTAGCTAACTATAATATGCACGATGGCGAGCTAATTCATACACAGATACACTTTAAACAGCAACGTTGTATACTAACACGTTTACATTTTTATAGGAATCCGCTGTCGTTGTCGTCGTTCGCGGTATACGCCCAAAGTGAACGCCTCTCGCCGAACGAACTGTGACTTTTCGTATAGCCGACGACGGTTTATCAGCTGAGCCTACTTTCACATTCGCCGACAACTGTGTACACGATGCCGTTCAGTCTGGCGAAGATCGCGTACTACAAATGTAGCCCCGAAGACCGGATGTGGTACAACGCGATACCGGGTCACAAGTTGACGGTCTGCATACAGGACTGTTGCGAACATCTGCTTTCGGAAGACCCCCCGTTAGTGAACAGCCCGTTGCCGGAAGTGTGCTTCTTCGCTGCCCAGTACGGACACTACGACTGTCTGCGGCAGGCGCACCTCAGGGGGTTGCCATGGAACCAGAACACCACCAACGTGGCAGCCCGCGAAGGCAACGTGGAATGCTTGCGGTATGCGCACGAAAACGGGTGCAATACGCTTGGCGACATGGTGGCGTTAATCGGTGCCCTCGGCAGCCAACCGGCCACGCTCGAATACTCGTTGCAAAGCGGTTTCAATTTACCGCCCAAAATCTGCACAATGGCCGCGCGTTACGGTAACGTCGAAGTGTTGAAGCTCCTGCGCCAGTATGACTTCGTGTGGGACGCCGTAACGACCATGGAAGCCGCGCGCTTCAACCAGATGGAATACTTGGTATATTTGCATGAGCACGGTTGCGTGTGGGACACAACGACGTGCAGCGCGGCCGCCCAGAACGGACACTACGAAATCCTCATATACGCTCATCAAAACGGATGCCCGTGGGATGCGTCGACGTGCACCTTGGCCGCCATGAATGGACACATCAAAATCCTCAAATATGCCCACCTAAATGGATGTCCGTGGGACTTCACGACCACCACAATGGCCGCGCGAAACGGGCACAAGAGTTGTTTGAAGTTCGCCTGTCGGCACGGGTGCGTGATGAACGGGATGACGACCGCTGCCGCCGCATTTGGCGGTCACCTCGATTGCTTAAAATACTTGCACCGGCACGGATGTCGATGGGACCATCGCACGTGTAAGAACGCCGCGCTGGCTGGCCAACTCAAATGTTTGAAGTACGCACACCGGAATGGATGCTCGTGGAATTCGCGCACGTGTCAATCGGCTGCGGAGGGAGGCAGCTTAAGTTGCTTGAAGTACGCGCACCAGAACGGGTGTAAATGGAACTGTCGCACGATCATAGGGGCGGCCATTAACGGCAATTCGGAATGTTTCGATTACGCATTAAAAAACGGTTTGAAGTGGCCTCCGAGAGCAACCTTCCGTATTCGCTTCGGTGAGCAAATTTAGACGAAAACGGCGTATTTGGAGCAGTTTAAAATAGGTGAAATATAAGTACCATATAAGAGTTATGACCATGTTCTAAACTTCAGAGTTGACTTAAAAAAATAAAATACTATAATAATTATAATTTCAACAAAATATTGTGGTAACTGATAATAGTGATGTTAAACCATGTATGAATTTTACGAATTTTTTTATAATTTTATTAAATACACATTATTCTTTTCCTCTTGGAATAAGAATTTGTCACCATTAATGTATAATAATGTTATTATATTACTGTTTTGCAATTTTATCATACCTTAATATAACTGATAAAAGTTATTCATTGAGTGCTAGATGAAACAAAGTTACTATGTAGTAATGTAAAAAAAATTAGATTTGAGAACTTCAAAAATATTCTGAATAATCAAACTGTACCTGTAAAATGTTTACAGTTATTAAAAACTATTAATCTCGTTACGGAGTATTCAAGTATTTTTTTATTGAGTACTTTGTAATAAATATATTTTGAAAATACTTTTTTTTTCATTTTACCGACGTAATTTTAATGACCAATATTTTAATATTTTACTGATTTTAAATTTTGTTTCAAAATAATGTTTTATAATTATACGAATAATTTATAACAAGATTTAATCAAATAAGCATAAAACAGAAGAGTTAACCGAGTCTTCTTGAATTGAAAGTTCTCGAATCTATTAAAATATGTATTTAATATTTAATTTAAATCCAAACAAAAGTACGACACTATTCAACGATATATAGTTAGTTTTATCATCAAAAGTTTATTATTAGGACTGTCTTATTACTAAAAAAATATTAATTTCCTATAAGAATATTAAAATGTTATTAAATAATTAAATTATAATTTTCAATACTCAATAAAAATTTTAAAATATTCAGAAAAAAATTCCGTTATTTAAAGTTCTTTTTTTTATGCTCAATTAAAAATCTTATTAGTACAACACTATATAGATCTCACATAAATTGCTCTTTAAACAATATTAAAATATTAAAAATACATAGGTACTTATGTCCTATGTCTTTTTTTAAAGTGTTTGAAGTTAAAATTTTGAATATGTAGGTAATGCAAAATTCCTCGTAAGTATAAAAATACAAAAAATGTATAAGCACAATTTTATTTTATGGATACTCGTACTTTAAAAGCTCAAATTATATCGAAATTAGATACTTGCAATTTTATAAATACCTATAATGATTTGAGTTATTTTGTTGTAATTCAAAAAAATACGTACCTATAATAATGTAAAACAAGTTAATGTAAACATAATGTAAGTGTAAAACTTATTAAAATATATATATATACTATATACGATATATATATATATATATATATATATATTAAAATAATGAAAAACAAATTATTTATCAAAGTTATGGATCAAGGATCAGCTCATACTGTGTGAGCTGACCTATAATGACTCAATTACTGATTTGTATTGTATAACTTCAAATTTATTTATTTATTGTCGCTTATATTGTGTACCTGCCTATTAAACAATGTATTTTTAAAACATGCTATTAATGTTTTAATGTAACATAAATTTCCAAATATATTATTAAATCTAAATTCAACATGACGTGTAAATGGTTTCCTATACTTACCCACTTATAATTTTTTAAACATGGTTTTTTGGTTTTTACAAATATATTTTACGGCATAAAATTTATTAAGTAATATAATTTTTTGTAACATAGAATCATATTTTAAAGAACATATTTCGTGATATTTTATAATGCATAAAAGTCCTTGTGTTACAATAATTTATATACAAACACAAAGATAACTTAATACAATGAATTACTGCCAAAAACATTATTCAATTTATTTAAAAATCATCAATAATACATAAATATATATATATATATATAATATGTGAGGATGGACCAGTGAAAAACAAAATATTTCTTTTTTCTAAAATATAACAAATCTTAATATAGTTCAAAGGTACACGTTACTTTGATTTAGAATAATTATTGTTTGGGTAACACTTCAAACAAAAATGGTAAAACAAGCGGTGATTACATCACGCATACGTACAGTGCAAGTGATCAAGACGTGATCGCCTATACTATAAATTATAATATTATAAAACTGAAAAATAATAATATGTATGTTTAATGCGCTGAAGTTATTAACAACTGAACCGTTTTCAATAAAAAAAAATATAACAATACATTTCACGAAAGTCGAAAGAGGTAATTTAATCCTATTTTTCAAATCTTAAAATCATTGAAAAGGGATAGCTTATAGGTACGGGAATTTAATTTTGGCTCACAAAAATCAAATGTTTTTTGATTATTTAAATGATGACTATTAGTTACAGGTTATTGCGATAGGTACTAAAATTAGTACAAATATGAAATAGGTATACATTTTTTTACAAATATATTTAAAAAACATAAAATCAAATATTTATGAAAACAATTACTTACAATAATTACTTTTATAATTTACGACTTCTTTAATTCTGTACATATTTCGATGATGTTAACTCATACCAATCCACGAAATGAACTTCCGTTGAATTTTATGCATTCGTCTCCAGTTTAATACATAAAACAATATAATATCCAGCATTATTAAGAGGAAAACCATAAAATTAATCATTGTAATTTTTTGTGTTCGTGATAAGGGATATATTATTATAATGCATAAAATATATATATTTCGAATAAAGCAAAATGAAAAACATTAGAAAAATAAATCCATTGTCTATAATTACCAATATGGATTATACGACTACCAGCTATAATGTTTTATAAATTATTGTCGCTGATTTTCGATTTAAATACGAATCACACTATTTACAATAATATATATATATATATTATATTATAATCTAAATCGTATTACACTCGGTAGTCGCTGTTATTGCAGCTCACCATGGAAACGACGTCAATAACTCGTAAGTGCGTCCGATAAGTATATATATGTATATGTATATAGCTACATAATAATTATATTGTGTATAATTTGCGATTTGGGGGCGGAGATCTCTGCGCGTCAACTTATCGCACACGACCGGGATGGACTGCAGTTGCACGGGAATCGGCGGCCTGGAAGCGAGTTTGAAATTGAATTACGTGCTGGTGGTGCCGGGCCAACAGTCGGCCATGTTTCGCGACGAGCTGTTGGCGCGGGGCGTGCCGGAACGACAGATCTACGAGGTGAATCCGAACAGGAGACCGCCGTCGCACTGCAACACGACGAGCGGCCGACCCGCCGCCGCCGGAACGGTCAAAGGCGGCGGCGGCGATCGTAACAACAAGCCGTCGTCGGGCCGACCGAAACGGTTCATGCCCGGCGCCATCAAACTGGGCACGTACGTCGCGGACGGCCGACGTTACAACGTGTGTTTGCGCTGGGGATCCGTGTGGATATCCGCGGTCGATCCGACGCCGGCGGAAGCGCTGCCGGACGGCGGACCGGGCTCGTCGGTGGCGGACGGCGGAGGGGCCTCGGAGGTCCCTGCGCCAGTGGCGGTCCCGGACGAGAACGGCGGCGGCGGTGGCAGAGACGGTGCAGTCGACGTGCCCGCGAGAGTGCCGCCGCCGACCGATGCGGACGCGCAGTCGACGACGGGCCGGGGCGACGACTGCGACGACGGCGGTGACTTGGACGACTGCGACGACGTCTACCCGAATCCCGTCGGGAACGACGGCGGTCGGTGTAACAGCTCGAGCACGTTGTGCGACGAGTGCAAGCGGTGGTTGCTCAGCGAGTATTTCGGCGACCGACGACGCCGAGACAAAGCTTCCGGTCGACACGCGTGCGTTTACAAGCGGATCGTCGACCGGTTGTTCGTGGTGACGGTCACCGAAAGCGGCGCCGGTCAGAACGGCGACGGGGACGAAGACGACGACGACGACGGTCCGTTCGATTGCGAGACGACGGTCGGGGCCGACCAAGCGACGTCCGAGGTCGCGGATCCGGCGGAACGAGACCTGCAGCCCGTCGACGGTCCGACCGCGCCTGCGGCGGCCCAGCCCGCTCCGGAAACGGAACCCGCGACGACGACGACAGCGGCACCGGAACCGGCGGCAAACGTCGACAAACCAAAGTCAAAGTCGTTTTTCAGCAAGCTCTGCGGCAAGAAGTCAAACAAGAAGAAGAAAAACGTCGAACCGCCGAAAACCGATTGAGCACGATATAATAATATATGCTTTTGAGCGCGGCTATATTACAGCCGACGCGATATTGTAATCGCAGCGATGGAGACGGCGCGAACGAGGAGGTGACTTTAACGCGAAGACCGTTATAACGACCATTTACTTTTTATGTTTTAATATCAATCTATGTATTGAATTATCGATGTAAATATCGTGTATTGTGCATATTATATAATAACGTATAGGTACTCTTATTTCTCGTGCGTTCCGTGCAGACTTATGTAGTCCCGAAGAGACGTCAAAAGTCGTATCTCGGATTAAGGTTTATATTTTAGTATTCAGTGCTGATGTCGATTTAACGCATAAAAACAACATTGATGAATATAGATTTTCATAAAAATAAGCGATCGATAATTATTACACATCGTTTATATATTTAACTCGATGATACTTTAACTTTGTTTTATTTTTAGTTTCCAATCTCCCGATGTGATACGAGTGTGCATTTTTATATATTATGAAGTATAAAAGTATATACCAGTCGATTGCAACGATTATTAACAACTTTTTTTTTTAGTTGATCGTGATAACCTAAATAAACTATACATAAAAGTTTACTACCTCTGCCACCTGGTATATACATACATATAATATAAAACGTACAAAATCAAATCCAAAGGGGAAGCGATAGGTGGATCGCCCCTGCTTATAACGTCACTTCGAGTGTATCACTTTTATACCATTACGGATGTGTTAAATGGTATTCAATTATATATTATATATTATATATTTATATCTGATAATCATTGTATACAAAAAACAATTCTGAGCGGAGACTGTCCGTCAGCCTATACCTATCACTAATTTTTTGTCGTGATATGTTTTTTTATAAAAATATTAGTCATTTATTTTACTTTTGGTATTTGTAATTTGTGAAATAAATATATTTTTCATAGAAAACAACCCGTTTTTGATTGTACACACATATTCAACATATTTTATTCTGTTCTGTGCTGTCAATAGGTACTGAACTTTTACGGTTCGTTCCGCGATCCACAAGACACGATGTATATCATATTATTTACTGTTTATTATATTTACCATAATATGGCAAGAGCCAAGAAACTACTTATATTTAGTGGTTTCTAAACGTAGATTTCTTTTCCGTTAAAAATACTACAGGTTGATAACTAAGAACATTTTATTGTTTTAACTATTGACATAAACATGCTAAGTTTACTTATTTGTAGGTTTTAGTCAACTTTTTATAATAACTAATTCTACTAATTTAATAACCTATTATTTAAGTTACTATATTATATTATAGGAACTGTTATAAATTTATCAGTATAACATTGTATTTTGGACCAATACATAGTTAATCAGAGCGTACCCAGGATTATTCTTTGATAGAGGATATCGTAAATGAAAATTATATTATGCTTATATAATTTTACCTCCTTAGAACACCATGATCGAGAAACCAATTATGTAAAGTATGCTGAATATTGTGTATTATGTTTTTGATGTGGAATAGTTTTTTTTTATATATTTTACATAGTATATTAGGGAAGGTGGCTAAAGCCCCCAGGATACGCCACTATATACACATATTTTACTAAGCGTTTTTTAAAACAAAATACAGAATTTTCCACAAGCTATACTCAAAGTAACAAGTGGTCATCACTCTAAAAAAAATAATTTGAAAACTCTAAAATGTACTGGGCAACTCTTGATTTTTTAATTGGCGGATCCTTAGACATGATTATAATGTATAATGATTAGGTCCTTACACACTAGGCGAATTAGTTTGCGCGCGGGCGCTATTTTAAAGCGCCTCGAATTTTATTCGCTAGAACACAAAGCTCACACACTATTCAATTTTACGCGGTTAAAATAATCGGTATAGGTAATATATGTACAAAATAAAAATGTCATGAACACAAATTCTCTTAAATGCGCGAACGAACGAAAACAATCAGGTAATTGTACATATTACGTACAGAATATACTGTAAAGGTACCTATACTGAGTACCTACTGAATTCCTGAAAATACACGACTGTCTACCCGATATGCCGACATCAAAAGTGTTAATCTCGCGCTAAATAGCTTTATCAGTTATTTTTTATTTATTATAATTTATAACGCCATATATTAAAAGAAGTCGATATAACAGAATTTCCAAGTTCCACAATATAATAATGTTAACAGTGCAGACTACAGATAAAAACTTATAGTACCTAGGTATGAACTATTATTATAATACTCATATAGTCATATATCATACGAAATATATAAAATAAAAAAATAGGTATCATTTTATTCAAGGTGTTATGAAACGTTCTTATTTTTAATCAGAATAAAAAAATTGCATTCGATAAAATTATGTATTTACATAAAAATCCGAGCGCTATATTATATTATATTGTGTTTATAATATTATTATTTATATATATTTTATACCTACGCATTATATAAGATTAGATTTGGTTGTGGTTGTAGTATCAACTACTTATGACGAATCGTATATTCAACTTTCAAAACTTGGTTACAAAAAAATTTTTTAGGTTTAATTTTTGTTTGTAAAATCATTTAAATTTTTTTGCAATTTCGACGAATCCCAATGCATATAAAAAAATAAAATATGCTTGTAATATATTTTTATACAGATATAATAAAAACATATTACATGGAATCTTGAGTTAAATTTTCAAGGATTTGGATCTATGAATCTAATTGTTGATCAACAATAAGAAAAAAAACTAAAAATTTTTTTGAAAAACATAAATAGTTAAATGAAGTAAAGATATTTGAAAATTTTATCATATAAGTACCTATCTAATAAAAATGATAGTATAAAACCATTTGATAAAAATTTCAAGTATCTGTAAATAGTAATTATTATTTTTTTTTTATTGAAATACAACAAAATATCAAAAATTATTTAAGGAAAAATAATTATTTTACGGGATAATACCCACTGTCGAAAAAATTGTAATTTAAAATGCTCATAAAATATAAATTTGGCTATCCGGTAATTTTTTTTTGTAGGTATGTAAGGTATATACAATTTAATTTGTTAATTTTTGCGATTTTTATAAATTTTGTAAAATAATAGCTCTAAGCGTTTATAAAAAAATTCTTTATCTATAGATTTTCAATATTTTTTAATTGCGAAATTAACAACTTATGAAGAGCGTTGTAATAAACTTTCAAGCATTTTTAGTCGGTGAATAATTTTTAGTCAACATTTCTAGAAAAAAATTATAATTACGTAAAAACTGTCGTATCTAGTACAAAAAAAAAAGACTTGTGTAAATATAATAAATCAGTAGTCCGTAATCTCACGCATCAGACTCTCATACGAAATCGGAAATAATACATGAATATCGAGAGGCGAAAACCACGGTGTAGATAACCGTGCCGAAAATATAGCAACAGTATAGAATTTAGACGTCATTAAATTTCTAATCGTATGATTGTTAATATTTTTCTTTATACCTATAATTGTTGTTTATTAATTGACAAAGGTCAAAGACACCGGAGTTAAAGATAATTTATTTTAGATATTCGTAGCGTGCCACGTATGAGCAACCGTAAAGATGTAGATATTGTAATAATTTAAGCGCCGATGAAATATTTCTAAGTGTCTTTTATTATGAAAAATATTCCAAGTCCAAATAATTAATTTAATTAAACTATTGAAAAATATTAAACTGGGTGACGTGAAGGTGCTCGCTCTAACTCTGGTAAATCACGTCTAAAATGTGCCTACTACTCTGGACCCCCTTATATATCGTCCAGACTCCCGCGGTACCGGCAGGTCCCTGCTGGCCGGTGCACGTGCATCCGCTCTTCCCACGCATTTGCGTCAATTATATACCAATGATTTCCTGTTGAATCATAAGCGCACGTGCGATGATGCTGTATGTGACCTTGAACGATACCACTACATATTATAATATAGTATAATATTATAGATGCGGCCAGCATTTCCAAGAAAATCCGCTCTGCTGTTATCGATGATCGTACCTACAAAGTCTTACGTTTGCGACAACTGTTATTAAATTTAATTAAGTTTTTTGATTAGTTTTTACCCTTCATTTTTAGGTCTAAAATTACTGATCATTATCTACTCCAACGAACCCGTCCATGAGTTCTAAGAAATACTATTCATTATTAACGTTTGGATTTAGTCATTATTATCTACGTTTTGGTACCTATATGTATATTGATATGTATATTGTATATTATTATGTTTAATGTATGATTGAGCGCTTTGCATATTATTTGTCTCGAAAATCTTTTTAAACTAGTCAATATTTTTTTTCAAAGTAATTATCAGTGTTATTTATTAACTATTAACTTATAATTTAATTTTATAATTCCTTACTTACTAAATTACTAAAATAACTAATGCCTAACACTGTTAATTTTTACTTATACCTTGCCAATATCTGCTTAAGTTATAATTAAATACCAAATTAATATTTTGAATATACCTTATATAATATATTATATTGTTTTACTTTAATAATAAGTTTCAAAATTAGTGTTTAAGTAAATTTTGTTTGTTAATTGTCACTTATTATTGTATATTTGTATCTGCATATTGAATGTATATATTTGAGAAAAGTAGTTCATATCCTGAGGGGAAGTATAACTATGAATCTAATTAAAGATTATTTTTTTGTTTTACATTGATATTTTTTTTTCTTACCACTTTCATGTTGGCATAACTATTAGAACTATTCTCACAAAATATATTAAAAAATAAAAATTGAGTAGAAATACCTACTCTTTAAAGATAATAGATTAAGAATTGTTTAATTATTTTCTGGTGGGATTTGTAGATAAAGCAAGGTATATGGACACTGACTGTTCACTATGTGAACTGAAGTACCCTCAAACAAAATACACAATTTTATATAACTTTTTTTTAAGGAAAAAATCAGATGATACAACTAATACATTTTATAAACATGAAATTAATTAATACTTTATTACAAATAATTGAGATTTTCTTATACTAGTGAAATTAAAAAATAAATAAGTGGTTTTTTTTATTATGTACACATTTACAGAATTTAATGTACGCACAAAAATAGTACATAATCCTTTGAATTATTGTACTCGGATGAGAAAACAAGTAAATGGTAAAAATAATTACTTATTAAAGATTTTTAACTCATAAACATAAGCCTACATTCGATTGAACATAGCTAAATTTCCAATTGATCAAATAATAAGATTAGAAAAAACTAAATTAAACAAAGTTATACAGTTATGTTATGAACAACAAAATCAATGAGAAAAGTAGAAAATTTTTTATATAATAACATCATTTTAAATTTTCAAAAATATATATGAGTGAAATATTTTTAACAAATTATAGTAAATACATAACAAAAAATAGAGTTACAAGTATATAAGAAATTATTTTACAGAAAACTAAGAGTATAAGAAATAATTTTACAGATAATTAAGAATAAAACAATGCATAATATCTGTAAAATATTATTATTCAATATGGTATTTACATTATTCATTATTCACAGATATTAATATTATTCAATATTAGCATAATATATATAATGATACATTTTATACAAAGAATTTTTTTGAAGTGCATACTTCGAGCACTAAAAGATAAATTTTGGTAATAGAACTACATACTAATGACAATTGTTCACTTGTAAGGAACCTGAAATTAAGTAAATATTAAATTGTTAAAAGTATATAAAAATAAGTAACAATTTATAAATTAGTTTTACTTTTTAAAAAATTACTTATATTATAGCACAACAAATAAATTTTATGCAATTTATACAGAAATTTATATATTGTTCCAAAAATATTAACTTTGTTTCAAAAAAAAATACTGTTAAGATCTGGTAAAAACTTTTAAAGGACGTTATACCTGCATGTATTATCTTACTAATTAAAACATAGAACATTTTCATTTAGCAGAATCAATTTTATTGTGTTAGTTTTAATATTAGAGTCAATTTACTTATCACCAAACTTAAAGATATTAATATTATCTAAGCCATCTACCTATAGGCTTTTATTGATATTTAAATTTTTAAGTAAAAATTAAAATATCAATAAAGGCCAATGAGATGCTCTAAATAACATTACCTTTAAAAATAATAATAGGTAAATTGGCTCTAAAATTATAGCAAACAATATAAAATTGATTGAACGCACAATTGGTATGCTATATATTTGTAAGAGGAAGATAACACATGCAGATATAACATAATTTTAACTACAATTTTAAACAATGTCTGACAAATTTTTTTATTTGTTAAAAAAATCTGACTAATATTAATATTAAGATTTTTAAAATATAAATGTAGATTGTGACAAAATTTTGATTTTTACTTTAAAATATGAATTACAATCACATAATAAAAATATAAAACATTATTTGTTATAAAAATTTTACTTACTTTATTGAAATATTGATTTAATATACTTTTGAATATCCATTTAATTTTAATGACGACGCATGATATTACTAATATCACCAAAGACTCTTCTATTCTGTAAACAGAATCGTCGTTGTTCAACATGTCCATGATTTTCCTTTTCTGCTTGCATGTATGTTATATATAATTTTTTCTTTCTTTTAGCTGATGGTGAATATTTTACAGCATTATTCCAAGCTTTAGATACCATAGACATTGCCAAAATGTCTTTTCCATATATAAATGAAAATATTTTCTCGGTTACAGGGACAAAATTATAACGTTTTGATAAATAATACATATAATCTACTTTTTTCAGTCCTTCTAAATTAATACGTCTATGATAAATATTTTTATATAAATTAACATTTTTACTTTTAGAAAATTTAAAATCATATTTAGGATATGTATTTGAATGATTCATTTGCATTCGGAAACAAGAAATTATATTTAATTTTTTTGAAGGTTCTTGGTTCAAAGATAATAGTGGAGCACGAATAGAAACGGGATCTTTAACATTGGAGCTATCTTTTGGCTTAAAAACATCATAGTCTAAACTATGAATGGTAGAAGAAAGTTTATGAACACCAAGATCTGTTGATGAACGATTACAAAAAATTGGCATCAACGATGAATCATTATAAAATTTGGAACTAGTTGTATGTATAAATCTATAAGATGTTGAAGTAGATATGAAAGACTTATCAACATAAAGAGATTCTTCATAAACGGTATTGGACATTTTTAGTTTTCTGATATCTAAAAAACATATAAAAAATAATAATATAATAATAATAACTAATGACAATAAGAATAATGATCAAATAATTCTAATCTACAGTAATTTATCTTAAAGATTCTATAATCTAACACTAAATAAATAGGTACCGTAGTTAGATTGATAGATTTAATTTATTTCTAAAAAATAATTATAATATAATATCAAGTTACCTAATACTTAAATAATTTAAATATATAAATAAGGATGTACTAATCAATAAAATTAATATTTATATTAAAATTATGAATTTTAAAAGATCATTAAAATCATTAAAAAAATGTAAGTCTCTAGATTAAAATAGGGGGTTTTCGAAGAGGTTATTATAAATTAAGTTAATTTTTTAGTAAGTCAATTTTCTAATTAACTTAATAACTTAACAAAAGAATGCTTTGTAACAACTCAGATTTATCCAGTTAATTTTATAAATAATACATATAACTTATAAGTCATATTCACTATCCAGTGATATGAAACTTTCAGCAACATTGCATATTTTCAACAAGTTTAATTTTTCAATTTTTATAACTTTTTATATTATTTGTACAGAAATTACACAATACCAGTTAAAATAATTTAAGGATGTAAATATACATTTTTAGCTTTAATGTAGTATGTTGTTCATTATTAAAAATTTATAGGTCATGACATTGTAACAAAGATTTAATTAATTCAAAATTCAAAATGTGTTTTCTATTGAAATTATAGCATAATTTTTTAAGTATATTAATATACTTAGTATTATTATTTAATATTTAAATTGTTAAGTGTTTAATTAAAAACTAAATTTGTAAATAACTTAAAAAATTAAACAAATAAAATCAGTCAAAATAATATAACAAACTATAATTAAATTTTAGATTTTTATTATGTACAAGTACTTTTATACAGAAATTGATTATTATTATGAAATGTTATCTAAAGCTTTTGCTTACATTATTAATTTGCTGTTACATGGCCTATTTTTAAATAAGTAGATATGAGTTGTTTTATTTTTTCAACATTGTAAATATTATATGTTCATAATATTTTTTGTATTCATAAAACTCAATATAATTTAAGTAAATGATAGTCTGATAAATTGGGCTCAGAAGTGATCACATTTCAATGTTTTTTACGGACCAAAAGATTTAATTGCCAATTTAAATAGAAATAAATTTCAACACTATGAAACAAAAATATCAACATTAATAGTATGTATATTTTTAAATATTAGGCAAATTTTTAGTTTAAAGAGTAAATTTCTTAATTAGGTATACAGTTTTAATATAAAATTCTTAAATTAAAATGAGATGTATACATTTTGAGTTCTCTTCATATAGTAGATAGTATTTAAGCTTTTTTTTAAGCTTCCTATTGGTATTAAAAGATAATATTCTTATAACTTAATTTATATTAATGAGCTCATTATTAATTAATAATAGGTTGGGTAATAGGTATTAATAATTAAATAAATATATTTTTACTTGTTTTACTGATCGATTAATTTAATTAAAAAAATAATTTTATTAAAAGAAATTTCATAAACCATGTTTAAGGAACCATAGCTGACTAAGTGAAATGTATGAATAACCATATTTTTTTAATATTTTCGATGAAATTATAATCATTATAAATTATTTAATTATGTAAAAAAACACACTAAGTTAAAATATTTAAGTAAAAATAATATTTTTTTTTTTTTTTTTTTTTAAGGGGAGGGTCGATATCTATTCTTCTTTCCTATGAATATGTGTCTGACATCTGCCCAATATCGTCATCAAAAACATATTATACCTAGGTACACATGATAAACTTAATAATTAAACACACAAATGCCTCCTACGTAGGTATTTGTATTGTTGAATTTATCTTTAAAAATCGGAAACGTAATGCAGCCGCCAGCCAGTTGGTGACGAGATGTATAAGCGGACAAGTGGAACTAACGAATAAAATACAAAACCAATGTACGCTCTGTTTAAAGCCATCGGGTTATCACAAACTCAATCAAACATTTTCATAAAATCTAAACGAACTAAATTCGTAATAATACGATAGATATCGGTGTCTACACACAATGGTCACTCGACAACATAATATTATAATATAATATAGTGTATTATACGTTTTATTCATATTACCTTCGCAACCAGTCGAATAGTGGTGTATGGACGGCGAATTTCTGGTCGAAGTCTCCTTCGTAACGAACGATGACGAGTCGCGTAGTGCTCTTGATAACGACGAACCAAATGCCCGCCGACAAAATCGTCGCAGAAGACGGCCCTTTGAATGATCGGTGCGACTGGGCGATCGACGTGACTGACTTCCAGTCGGTCGCGTTGTCCGCGAGACCGCAAAACAATTACAAAAAAAAAAAAAAAATTCGAAAATCTATGTAGCCGGGTATATTATAAATGTTGTCGGATGATCTGAGACTTTTTTTTTTTATCACCGTTTGCCGTCGCGTAATGATAATTATAATAATAATCGTCGATCTGTCCAATAGCCGGCGGAGACGAACGACGACGACGGCGGCTGACTCGGAGCACAAACTACATTACAACAGTCGTGAACAGATAGAAAACGATAAGCCGTAATATTATATTATTGGTCATCCGCAGTCGTAAACGATAAGTGATAACGGAATTTTACAATAATCTATAATAACCGAAATGTCGAATGAGAAGAATTAGTGATCTGCGTACACGGGATTCGCGGAATTAATAGTACTAATCAGCTCTATCGGTGGGCTAAGAAGAAGAACGTAATAAATTTACGATGTCATTTGGAAAGGCATAACCCCTTTTCCCTCTTACCCGTCTAGGACGTCGACGTCTCTATCTATAAATATTTTCTACTCGTGTTTACCCAATACGTTTATAATAATAATATACAGTGCAGAACATGATATATTATATGAAAATATTAAATTAAAAAAAAATATAATATTAACTCCTACAGCCGTTTACCTATTGATTATTTTATTTGGTTGTTTTGACATTTGTCCTTCGCGATAATAACGTTATAGTTATTACATCGTTAGGTACTTGTCACAATAATTATTGTTCTACCTACTTAATGTTTATTACCAATTTTCGTCGAAAAAAAAAACTGTAGGCAGTAACGTACGTACAGAATGATAAGGTACCTATTGCGATTATCATTTTACGAAAAAATATGTAATTTCTAGAAATACGTTTTGTAATTATTATCATTTTTACTCTGTAATGCCGTGTGTTTTCTGCGATTCGACCGAAATTCGTTGTAATAAAACAATATAGCTGTAAGATAAGACATTAAAACCCGCCTCTAACTAATATTTCTAACAATTTTTATTATTATTATCTTCTATCACTCTATTTTATTGTACCTAGACACTACCTAGTAGATAATTATTATGTGGATATCACAGCTCTAACGCCTTATGTCACAATTATTGTAATTTGTAGGTATTCGATTTTTCAGTTTTTGTTCAATTGCGTATAGTAATTTTTATAAAGTAACTAAATACTAGACCTTAGTTACTCCAGTACCTACATAGACATAATAATTGCATACATATAACTGTAGAGAGACAAACTGAGAAATAATCCAATAATGCAAATTCGATAAAATAGTTGATAATTTTAGGATGTATCCCGTGTCTTTCTAATTTTTATAGACAAGCAAAACGATTAGTTGGTCAGAAAATAATTTATTTGAACAATATAATATACTACTAAATAATTGTAAGTTATGACCGCTGACATATCTATTTATCATTTTTATTTTATAATAACATCGTAATAAATGAAAATGGTCAATCGAAGCCATTTTTTACAAATTTTCCAAAAAAATAAATTAAAAATTATTAAAAATATGATTATTTATTATTACGCCTAAGAAGAGCAAAATTTACGAATATATTTACATTATTTAGTTGACAAAGAATATAAGTACCTAATGTAATTGTCTTCGTCTTACACACATACGATAGTAAATTTTCGTTCACCAGTTTCAATAGTATTAGTGTGCTTTTAGTTTCAATATTAGAGTGAATCTATTATCAGACTTTTAGGTAAGAACGTTTTCTGTGTTCTCTCGTTGGTTTTTTCGATATTTTAAGAGATATTTATATTATTTTATATTTTGAGATGAGTATGAAAAATATTAAATATTTTAAAATTATCATAACATTCATAACAAATGCTGGTGAGACGTCCTCTTTTTATAGTAACTGTAATTATGGCGGTGGCAGTCAATTAAATAATAATAATATAAATATAAAAAAATATATATAAATATTAATATATATTAATAATAATAACAATTAATGATTCCGAGAGTTAAATATGGGTACTGGTACTAGGTACATTAAATTTTATTTCATATAATAGATTGGGACAATCAATAAAATTAATAATACGTTTATATAACTAACATAATTGAAAAATCGGTGTTTATATAACGGATCAAGTATTTAGCAACGATAGAAAAACCATTCAGGTCATTATCTGGTTATCTTAATTTAGGTGCTAAAAATTGTAAAACGCGGTTTAGAACCTGCTACTTTTTATATACCTAACATATTAATATGTATGATAGAATATTTATATATAATATACCTAAATACCTTATAAGTATGATTGAATGATAAAATTATCTTATAGTGGTTGTTGTCTTAATAGTTAGATGACACCGATTTTCATTTACTACTAATAGATACATAAATTCGTATAGTAATATAAATTAAAATATCCTTAAAAATAGTGTCATTTTCTCCGATCAAAATCGGTTTTTGTATCCAATAATTAATCATTTAATTGAAATAAAAAACCTTTAGAGTAACCTATACCTACTCGATAACATTTAATCTCAGCGTTATTGATTTGAGTAAATTAATAATAATGGAAAAAAAAAATTATTAATTTCATTGATTTGATTTTACTTGTTCCTTATAGGTATTACTGGTTACCGTAATAACTAATAAGTGTTGCAGAAAAGATATTCTCAAAACCTAAATTTTTTAAAGTTTGTCATAGAAACATCATGTCTTAAATACAGCTTATTAGTAGACTTTCGATAATTTCAATAAAAAATTAACGTGCTAAAAAATTTAGTTTTTCATTGTTAGGTAAGTCATTTGCTCAGGATCGAAGCAACAAAAAACAATGATTTTAATTGTAATAATTATAAAATTATTATTATTATTAAATAATTCAAGAAATTTATTATGAATTTACTATGCGTATTTATTTACATATAGGTGTTGTGTTTTTAGTTTTTATAAACTATCTGACGTATACTAATTTACAGTCCAATGCTTAGTAAACTGGATTAAAGATACAATAAGACCTTCAAAGAAATTATTATTATTTATGTGTTACGATGTTATGTATATAAAAGTAAGTCAATTTTTTATGATATTTTAATTTTTAAGTGGTTCATTATTGCCACTCTTAAATAGCAATATTTTACTTAAGTACTCATAACTCATTTAAAATATAAATTGTGCATTAGGTTTCAATTAGTGGGTCATTATGGACGTGTTAAATTTAATGATGAACAAATTCTACGACGAAACGTTGTGTGGCGAATAATTTATTCAATTATTGATCGCGGCAAAATGTTCTACGCCCTTTTTAATACCACTATAGTAAACTAATTTATTTTTCTATTGCTATTACGGTAAATTGATTTAATTTTTAGCGAAAATATTGCATTTATTGAATTAATAAAACAAGTTTGTTAACGTATTACGTATATAGCTATATGGTCTCGCTGATTATTTGTTGTTAAATCTACTATAATATTTTAGTGTGTAGGTGCATAAGAAATTACAATTATCCATAGTACCTAAATCATTTTTCAATTATTAATTTTATTATTTTCTAAATTAAATATTAGTAGGTAATTGTGTTAACATATCACGTATTCTTTGATTCGTCATTTTCGAAAATAAAAAATCGCAGTAGAACTTTTATTTTATACACTCAATATTTTGTACACCTATGGGTAAGTTATATTAATTTTTTCATTGTTTAAATAAACTTACAAGCTACTGTCTATATACCTATCATATTTAATGTGTAATTAATTTTTTAAATATTTTTAAGTATAGGTACTTTGTTTGTGTACGGCGTACGTTTATTTAAGATAAATGATAATGTAATAAATTTCGCATAGTGTTAATATTTTAAATAAATATTAAAAAGCGGGCAAGTGAGTACCGCTCTGCTGTACATTAGGTGCCGTATGGATCATTATTATATATTATAGGAGTGTTAAATTTGAATCCAATGATAGTTATCATTGTATACGAAAAACGATTCTGAACGAAGATGATTTGTCAGCTAAGGATATAATTTCTAGTGGTTGGTGAAAAAGGTGGTTTATGTTTTAATGGCCTGAATACAACAAAATTTAAGTTCTTTTATTATAATTGTAAGTTACACTTATGAAAAACCTTGTATTAAATTTTCAACTCTTAGCTACTTATACAAAAATGTTTATGAAATATACCTACAAAATAATTTGCAAATATTCATGGTTTTGACGAATTTTTGTCAATATTTGAACTTCAAATGCTAATAAAAAAAAATTGTGCCTATGTATTCTTATAATTTTTTAATCACTATAATAATAACTTATGAGGAACTTTGCATTAAATTTTCAAGTATTTTGATAGAGCCAAAAAGATTTTATCGACACATAAAAAAACAATTTTCAGAAAAATTGAAAATTTCAGTTGCCTATAAATAGCTCAAAAAAACTCAAAGTATTTTGAAAATTATATCAAGTAAATAAAATGCCAATCTAAATAACTGGTAAAATTTTCAAGTATCTACGACTTATACTTTTTGAATTATAACAAATATCAAAAATCGTTTGAGGCTAAACCGTTATTTAGCGCGGTTTTGTAAAAATTTAAATTTCAAACACTCATAAAAATTTTTTGTCTGAATCCGGTAGAGTTTTTTTTACAGATATTTGAAGAAAAATGTATGGAGAACCTTGTACCAAATTTTCAAAACTTAGTTATAAAAGAAAAAAATTTTATGATTTTTCAACTTCAAAATTACTTGCAAATTTTCGCGTTTTCGACAGATTTCGTAAAAATTTGAACTATAAACTCTTATAAAAAAAAATTGTGGTTAACGATTTTTAATTTTTTTTAGCTACATTAAAAACAACTCATAAGGAACCTTGTATTAAATTTTCAAAACTTTTTGGTCATCCAAAAATTTTTTATCGACACTTTAAAAAAAATTTCTCAAAAAAATCGAAAATTTCAGTGGTCTATAAATAACTCAAAAAAAGTCAAAACTTTTTGAAAATTTAACTATATACAGATACTACTGACATTAACATTTTGTGAAAATTTCAAGTATTTTCAGTGATTAGTTTTTAATTACAACCATAAAAAAAATCGTTTTGGTCGAAAACTGGTTTTGCGTAAAAATTGCCGTTTTTCCGTCATTTTTTTTTTTGTTTTTCTCGATTTTTTTGAAAACTGTTGGAAAATGTTAACTTTTTACCTCTACAATGCACCAAGGATATTCACTTTTACATCGGAAACCAACCCCATAGTTTGAAATTGGAGCATTATTTCGACTAGTTATGCTGTACAGTGTACACAGACACAAAAACAAAAAAAAAAAAAAAACACACACCATTTTAAAATCAATACATTCATCACTTCGTTCAGAATCTAAAATTATGAAAATCGGTTGTTTTTTACTCTTTATTGATACTTTACTAAGTACCTATTTCAAGTATGAAATACTTATGCATAAATTGGTAGAGGACGATTTAAATTTTGACAATTGAAAGATAATTTTTTCAATTTAAACTTATCAAAATTTACAAATTTTCTATAAACGACAAACTTCCGACATTAAAAATGAGGGGAAGCGTTGGACGATGCGGCAATAAGCAGCCCTACCATATATTTAAACGCATAGATTTGAAAATAACATTAAACGTCATCGCAATCACGAGTTATTGCTATGAGGAAATGATTAGTTTCAATCGCCGAGTCGCGTAATATTATATTGCACTCGACAATAAATAAAATGAACCAAAATGACGAAAAGCGCCAGATTCCGTGCTCACGATGCATAAGGAATTAGGAAAATTTTATCTTAGAGAAAAAAAAAAACTGGGTAAAGAACGTTACGGATTGATTTCCAGACGAATGTACGGAAGGTACGCGGTATTATAATAATCGATAATAATTCAAAAATCTAAACGGTGCTTAATTCGATTACAAAAAAGAAAAGAACAGAATATGTAATTTTTCGCGTCGAAATCCTGTCCGTCCGTCATGTTGGGTTGCGTTCTATAATATTTTATTATTATTTAACATTATTTTATAGCCGCTGCCGCCACGAGATCGCGGGCGCGTATATTATACAACAATATTATTATTGTCGTCGTCGGTTCTCGATAATGTTATTATACTACGGAGGGTGGCGGCGGTGGCATCGGTAGAAGTAGAGCTCGACGATCGATGGTGGCGCGGCGGCGGTGGTGGTGGTGGGGGCCGGGCGACGGTAGAAGTAGAGCGCTGTACGGCTCGACGATCGGTGTTGGTGGCGGCGGCGGCGGCGGTGGTGGTGACGGCGGCGGTGGTGGTGACGGCGGCAGTTTCGAGACGGGAGAACTACAGAATATAATAATAATCCGGATAAAAGAACCGGCAACAGCGCAACGCGGACGACTTGGCACCGTCCGGTCGACGGAGCGGTGAGGTGAGGTGTGGGGCGGTGCGGCGCTCCCTGGAAAACGATCGATGCGGACGGAGGGTCCGGCCGGCTTGATCGCACGATTGAACCGTTGCCGCGGTTGCGCATGCGCGAGTACGTCGAGGTCACGCGCTCTCGGGAATTCTACGCCGCGTCCCGCGTCCCGGTCGCGGACGACCCGTTTGCGCGCACCAGCCGCCGCCGCCGTCGACGCCGGTTACCGACTGGTGGCGCCCCCTATAGTCGACGATCGGCCGGTTGTACGCAGTAATAATGTTATTCGTCGTTCCCACACACTGCAGCGGTGGCGGTAAAATTCTTTTGTCTCGGCGGCGGCGGTAAAATTGTGTCCACCGCCCCGCCACCATCGCCGTCAAGGCAACTGCCACCTCCACCGCCCCGCCACCAACACCATCGCCGCCACGGCCACCGCCACCTCCACCGCCCCGCCACCATCATCACCACCGCCACCGCCCCGCCACCAACGCCGCCACGGCCACCGCCACCGCCACTGCCCCGCCACCAACGCCGCCACGGCCACCGCCACCGCCACCGCCCCGCCACCATAATCACCACCACCACCGCCCCGCCACCGCCACCGCAGCAGTGTGTGGGCACGTTAATACGCCGACCGTCGTTCGCGCCGCACACCCCGCGTTGCCATGACGATATTGTGGTTATTGATCGACCGCCGTCTACTCCCGACGGAGTTTACGTGCCCGACGACGATCGAAATATTGTACTATATAATATTACGTAAACTACGTAGCTCCCGAAATATCCAAATTTCTGTACACATTTAAATCGACCAAATCCAATATTATAATAATATTATAAGAGTTATAACACGAAATATTGTTTAAAGCACACTGTTAAATTTCGTACTATTCGTTTGACTTTTTGTACTGAGCAAAATTTTAGGAGCTGTTTATTAATTAGGTGTTATAATAATCTATATGGAGGAAGTAATGCGAAAGCGGTTCCCTCCCGGTCGTCGGTTCAAACAGGAAAAAAAAAAAAAAGTGTTTATAGTCGTAAACGTTACTAAAAATCTGGGAATTTCGGCACTATGGCTTACACGACGTGAAAGTGACTATATATTTACTAGGTACCTATGTACGGTGAAACTTCTATTTATTTAAGTCTCAAGAGGAACAAAAAAAAAAATTCGTGTTATAGAGAAATTCGTTAAACGGAATTAACACTGAAGATCATGGTTCTCATAAATAATTCGTTAAATAGAAAATTTCGTTTAATGGAAGTTTCACTGAATTATTATCGTACGCAATCGTTATTTCTGCTCAATAAAACGTAATTGTGTACAATAGTCACCATATCACGTTCGAACACTGTAGTGCTGGAATTTTCGGCCGTTTTGAACGGCTGGTTCGTTTCGATCGACATCACAGCGAACGTAATATTGTTATAGACGACCCAAGTCTAAAACGTATCGTCTAATATAATATTAATCGTGACGGACGTAATATTTCCATACTCGGTGGGCAATCTCGAGCGATAAAAATGTCTACAATATTATAATATATTATATTATATTATAGCCGTGATTTTTACGTGAGTTTATAATATTATGTGATTACTACAATAGCTGATATCAATTGTACGGCGCAGCGTCGCCCGTGACAAATAATCAAACGATTCCCTGAGATTTTCGTGTTAAGACTTGGTTGATTAAGCCACGTTTTAAATTTTAATTAATTTCGCACAGCAGAGAACGAGCGTTCGCGCCGTGTAGGTCGACCGACGGCTACTTTTAAGAGTGTGCGTACATTTCATCCGAAAATAATCGCAAGTATAAATAGCTAATAAACTGTGCTGTATGATTATATTCATACAATCCTGCAGCAGGCAGTGGCCGCAAAGTTGGTTTAAGTCTCAGTGATAATCTGAAGAAAAATTACTTATATCCAGAGGCGTATTTAGAATTTTGCTGCCCTGGGTACAGATTTTTAAATTCTGAACGAAGTGATGTATTACAATAATGTGTGTTTTTTTTTTGTTTTTGTGTCTGTATACAGCATAACTAGTCGAAATAATGCATCAATGTCAAACTTTGGGGGTGGTGGTTTCCGATGGAAAAGTGAATATCCTTGGTGCATTATAAACGTCAAAAGTAAACATTTTCCAACAGTTTTAAAAAAAAATCGAGAAAAACAAAAAAAGTGACGGAAAACGGGAATTTTTATGTAAAACCAGTTTTCGACTAAATCGGTTTTTTTTATATGGTTGTAATTCAAAAACTGGTCACTGTAAATACTTGAAATTTTCACTAAATGTTGATGTTAATGATATCTATATACAGTTAAATTTTCAACAAATTTCGACTATTTTTGAGTTATTTATAGACCACTAAAATTTTCGATTTTTATGAGATTTTTTTTTTTGAAGTGTCTATAAAAAAATTTTGGATGACCAAAAAACTTGAAAATTTAATACAAGGTTCCTTACGAGTTGTTCTTATTGTAGCTAAAAAAAATTAAAAATCGTTAGTCACAATTTTTTTTATAAGCGTTTATAGTTCAAATTTTTACAAAATCTGTCGAAAACGCGAAAATTTGCAAGTGATTTTGAAGTTGAAAAATCATAAAACTTTTTGTGTTAATAACTAAGGATTAAAAATACAACACTAAGTTTTCAATAAGTTTTCCTTCAAGTATCTATAGAGAAAACTCGAAGCCTCATTATAGGAAAAATTTAAGTGCGTTTGAATTTTAAATTTTTACGAAATATCGTAACGATAACGATTTATCCTCAAACGATTTTAAATATTTGTTATTATTCAAAAATATAAGTCATAGATACTTGAAAGCTTCATCAGTTATTTAGATTGGCATTTTCTTTACATGATATAATTTTCAAAATATTTTGAGTTTTTTTGAGCATTTATAGACAATTGAAATTTTCAATTTTTCTGAAAAAAATTTTTGAAGTGTCGATAAAATTTTTTTGACCCAATCAAAATACTTGAAAATTTTATACAAAGTTCCTAAATGTTATTCTTATAGTGACTAAAAATTATAAGAATACATAGGCACAATTTTTTTTTATTAGCATTTAAAGTTCAAATTTTGACAAAAATTCTTCAAAATCATGGATATTTGCAAATTATTTTGTAGGTATAATTTATAAAAAATTTTGCATAAGTAGCTAAGAGTTTAAAATTAAATACAAGATTTTTCATAAGTTTAGCTTACAATAATTATAAAAGAATTTAAATTTTGGTCTATTCAGACCATTAAATCATAAACCACCTTTTTACCAACCACTGGAAATTATATCCTAGGCAACAAATCATCTTCGTTCAGAATCGTTTTTCGTATACAATGATAACTACCATTGGATTCAAATTTAACACTCCTATAATATATAATAGTGATCCACACGGCATCTAATGTACAGCAGAGCGGTACCCACTTACCCGATTTTTTTTTTTTAAATACTATATATAACAAATTTTTAAAAAAGTTTATATTTGTCCCAAGTTTTAATTTGTATTGGAAACATGATTTTTTAGAATTCTTAGTAGACTGGTCTATGTTGTAGCACCCTGCATATAGTTTGAGACAAAAATAAAAAATTAAAAAAATGTGCTTAGGTAGCAATAAAATTTTCAAAACCATAAGGTGTCAAAAAACAATCCAAGAGTAAACTTTTGACACCAAATTCAAGATTTGGTTTAGAATTTATGTAAATTTAAAGTTAAAAACTGTCCTAAGTTGTAGCATTTGACGGTATTTATTAAAAATTTCATGCATTTTATTTTAAATAGTTATAAATTATTAATATATTTGTTACAAATACGGGGCCACCGCGCTTTTGACCGGAAAATTAACTGCTTATATAATATACTTGTGTGTGTAGTGTGTTTTAGCACATTAGGTACATATATGTGATTCGCGTGAATATTTCATTAAATAATATAAGACAACACTCTCAAAGATTAGTTAAATGGGTATAGATATAATTTTATTATAGATAAGTACACGTCAGAACATATTATTTAGAAATTATAAACTGCATTTTCAAACTACAAAATATGCCTTATAATAATAATGTAATATTATCTAGTCAATATTACTTTACTACAACCGACAGGTATCGGTAATATATTTAACAAACGTATTAATATACTAATTATACTACGAGTATATTAACTTTATTATTACAGCTTAAATAAACACGTCACTTAATATCTATAGGTATATTTGATAGTTTATGACTTACGATTAATTAATTAACAAAGATAAATGCATATAGGTAAATTTTTATCAACATCGTAACATGTATAAACACATTATGATATATTATATAGGTACAAATAAGGTAACCAAATGATTATATTGTATAGGATGATAATTCTAAAATTGTCCAATTGTTTAGATAGGAATTTGTAGCTATATGTTATTATAATATCATTTATTTCGATTGAACACAACAGTTGGAAAATAATTGCCTACAAGTTCAGTATTTGACAATTGAAACTCAGAAAAACACAAACACCCTGATCCTGATTTGTTTTATAATGATTAATAATTGAGAAATTGATTTATTTTGTAAGTATTATTTAGGTGTTATGAATGATGATTAGATAATGCTAGTATTAATATCGTCCATAATATTAAAAAACGAATAACATTTACGCCCTGTTTAATTAATTACGTATGGGCGAAAACATTAAATGTAATTGTTAGTGAGGTACTTATGCAAAAATTCATTATTAATTGTTGTTAATTGAGTCAGTTATACATATTATAAAACGGAAGCATGTAAATGCATTTGTACTTTTAAAGTATAATTAGACAATAATAAAATGATAATCTATACATAGGTAATTATAATCAGACGAGTATAAGTAACAATAGTGTTTAATATTAAATTAATTAATTTATATATTAAACATATTTAGCTCGACTGTTTATCACAAACAGTCAAATAGATTCATGTTATTATGTTAATATTATAAACATCACGTGTATATTAAGTAATATTCAGTGATTTACATAAGTTATATATTCAATAATTATAAATCAATTTGATTTTGAAAAATTAAATACAACAACAATAGATTTGCATTAATCACTGTGGAGGTATACTTACATTTATGAATTAAGAATTCAATTTATTACAACAAAGGCACGTCTGCTTTTTAACAAATAATAAGTCAGCAGTCGACGTTTGTAGTAGTTATAGTTATAATAAAGTATAGGAAAAATAGTTCTAATTTTCTAATGACTACAAGCAAACATTAGGTACATTAAAAAAAACACACACACGATAAAAATGTCTTTAGTATTCACTGTAAATATAATTTAGGCGCAAGGTGATTTATTCGATTTATAATTAATGAAGGTGCAATAAATTATGCATATAGGCATACATTGTACATATAAAATTACCTAATGTTACGTTAGTGTTGTAATTTATATAGGTACCGAACATTTAGTAGCAGTTGGTGGTTAAAGATACTTATTTCATATTTGTACTTACGTATTATAATAACTGCAGGTAAATATAATTTAATTACCTACCAAATTTTTACTTCAAGAATTAAAGTAAAATTTTGAGATAAAATTAAAACCAGATATTCTCCGATTTATTTACTTCGTAGAATTAATTTTAATAATTTTGAATTAATCTTTAAATACTATATACTATGATAAATAGGTAGATAATGTATTCATTAATATTTTTTCTACGTGCAATCTATTTTATTTTAACAGTGTAATGTATATTTTTTATATCTTAAAAATCTCGTTTTTCAAACTGAATTTGATTTTTAAACTGAATTTGATTTTTAAAATGTATTAAAATCTTATCATATAATTTTTTGTACTCTTCAGTTACATTTATATTCTTATGACAAAAATATAATATCGCGTGTATAAAAACTTTTTCCAACTTTTTTTGAGCAGTTACAGATTTTGAGATAGATTTACGCCAAGTTTTAGACACAGCGGTCATCGATGCAATGTCTTTATAACTTAAGTATGAGAATACTTTTTCGAGAAAAGGCCTATACATTTCAAACTCTGTGAAAACAGACATAAAATCAATATATTCTTGACCATGCTTAACTACACTAACATCAAGGTTTAACGGAGGAAAGATAATTTTTGATGATAATGGGGGGATTGTATTATCACTTAATTCTAAAAAATCTTGATTTTTACAGAGATCACGTTTTGATAAAGTTTTTCGGAGAAAATTGGTGAGCCCGCATTGAATTATCATGCTCCTATAAGAAGATAGTTGCTCATTCATATTCATGCCAGATTCAAATGTTACTAATTGTTGGTGTTGGATATTAACATCATCTAGATCATGCAAATTGGGTTCTTCATTGATTTCGACGAGATTGTTATGGTCATTTTCTACTTCATTAACATTGTCATTATCACGTCTCACAGTGTATTTACCAGAAGCAACGTCATCAAAAAAATCGCTACAAATTTTTGCCATGTACAAAAAACGAGTTGGTGGTGGAAATATATCAAGTTCAGGTGACTGTTCATCAAAGGAATAAAATATATTTTCATTTATTTCGGGTTCAGGTACTATTTCCGGTACATTTATGGGACCCAGAGTATCATCGGCATTATTATCAGCAGTGCTGTTGGAAGGTTTTGCGGTTTCAGGAAAATTGTCGGTGTTGTCACATGGATATTCTTCACTGGATTTTTTAGCCATTGTTTCTGAACCTATATAATACACGAATAATAAATATTCTTAGTTTAAGTATGATTGTATTTTCCTTATTGTATATTATTAAAATGTTTATTATAAATAATGGATTAACGGTCAATTATTATTAGAGGACAAGTTGAAGCAAAAAAAAAAAAAAATACTTAAAATACCTACTTGAATTATAATACTTATTATAATTATTACTTATATAGTTATACCAGCTTATAAGAGGCGCTTATAACAATGCAACAGATGAACGTTCATACATTCACTATTTGTTTATTAGATACTTGTATAAGCCGTAAAGGTATCCCTAAATAATTTTATCTGATTATCAATATTTTGAAAATAATTGAAAAAATAAAAATTGAAAACTAATTTTAAAATTTATAAATTCTTATTTTACAGACGAGACAAATTTAAGCGACGCCCATCTCTCCATAGACCATAGCAAGGGCGCCCATATGGGGGAGGGAAGGGAGGGACATGTCCCTCCCTGGAAAATGATAAAAATCAGAAAAAATATTCTTTAGATAGAATTTAAAAATTTAATTTAATATAAGATAATCTTTAATTTTTTTATGAAAAACCAGGTTATCAATCAGCTATAAATAAAAACATGCTTTTTTCGTTTTTATTCTATAGACAATTGTAAATTCTTAAAATCAAGGTGGATACGTGGATATATATATCCACCTTACTTAAAATATTGTGATTGCCATAAATACGATATGTTTATGTATGTTTACACCACCAATCACCATAATATTTTATTTATGATCACAAATATATGTATAATTATTAGGGCTCAGATTTATATGTAAATACATATTTTTACTGTGACTAAATAAAATAATTTAGGTAGGTAAGTGATAAATTCGTATAAAAGGATTTCCAATTAAATTAACTATATTTTATTTTACATATTTCTCAATAACTCTATTATTTCCTTCATATTTCGACAATTTGTTCATTTGCGATTTATTAATAATTATTAATTATATATAGGTATACGACTGTATTTTTCAATATAGACAATTTTATTTCCCATGTTTCCAAAAGTACAAAATATTCGTATTAACAAATGTTCGATATTTATGACTTCGATAAACAATAGATAACGATTGAAAATTTAAAAATGCATGTTATCATAAATTGTAATAAAGATAATTAATATTTTTTTTAGCTTTTTTTATTTATATTTTATAATTTTTAATAGCCTTTTTAAATAATTTGACTATTTAAAATATAATTTGTTTCATTAGGAACTCATATGGATATATTATACAATTAAATATTAATAAATATATCATTTTAATAAAATACTGCATATTTTGAGTTTTTTAGCACATATTTATGTACATATTTTGGTTTCATAAATATGTATAAATCCGAGCTCTAGTAATTATATATATATAGTATAATATACAATATATACATATAGCCATTCCTTTTTATAAATAAATTGATAAATTAAAATTTTGTCCCCCCACTTGAGAATTTTTCTATGGGCGCCCTTGGACCATAATCCAATCATTTTATTATTAAGGCTGGGATTTTAATGCCCTAAAAAATCTCAAAAAATGCAATATAAAAATGCATATATATTTATTATGGCTTAATCAAAAATTTTTTTTAAATATTTCAACTTGTTTTTGCTAGTACATATTAGCCAATAGGTAAGTAACGGCGTTAATTTAAGCGGAAAGTCCTAGCTATGATAAAATTGTTATTGACGATAATCGATTGTCGTGCTATATAATTTATAAATCGTACCGTCGCGCGTCGGTAGTTTGCCGAAAATATCTTGTTAATCGCGACAATTTTCGTTGATTTTATGAAAAATTGTGAAAAATGCTCTACAAACTAAGAAAATGCTCTAAAATGCATTTAAGGTTAATAGTGACAAAAAATGCAAAATAAAAATTACTTTAAATTAATCAGCATCACCCAAAACACATTTTATACTTACGGATCAACGTTTTGAAACACTAGAAAAAAAGATGCATTTGCATCAAAATCCCAGCCCTAGTCATTATATATTGGTAGTTACCTATATATTCTATATAGACGTCTGGCTAATCACTTACCTTAAAAGATTGCAAGACGATATCGATTGGATTGAAAATGACAAATGTATGGATGCAGTCACAAGTTGTGCAAGACGAAAAACAGTTAAAATGTAGTAGATACTTTTGTTATGTAGCACTTTTGGTTTAACAAAAAAGGTATTAACAAAATTATTTAATATTAAATGTGCGATCAACAACGTATTCGAGTAGCTGTTGCCTGTTGATTGGTAATACGTAAAACAACGCCCGGAACGTTAGAGCTAGTATTGAGGCAAGCGCCACCCTATTTATTGATTTTTTCCGACCGAACCCGGGAAAAATACGAAAGCCAACTTATATATATATATGACACAGCCCCAGCGCTTGCGCCTCTCCTCACCCGTACACACTTCCACTCTGGCCCAGTAGGAGAATATCGAGGTTAAGCTGATAGGACCGCGGTGGCTGGAGACGCGGTGTAGACTGGCACTCCTATCTCGTGGGTCGCAGGTTCAAATCCCGTACCGTGCGTAATTTTATATATATATACAGGGAGTTTTGGGTGTTCAAACACCCCCCGAAATTAAAGATAAAATGATTTTAAAATAAATATTGTGAATTAAACTTAATGTATATATTTAGAATCTAGACTTTAACCCCCTCCGAAAATATTTCCTATCTACGCACATGAGACCTGCCAATGTTAAAGTTAAGATTTACGTTAATAAATGATTGTCATAAATAATTATTATCTTTCAAGAGGACACTAACACATTCATCGTGTGTTGTTTTCATACTACAAATGTATAGCATATCAAATTTTACGTTCACGTTAATCCATTTACTATATTATCAATTATAAAATTAGAATTAATTTACATATTATAAAATGCAAATTTAAAACAGCTCAGAAACTTTTATTGATATTCCGTAATTAATAACCTTAATATTTTATATTAGATCAACTCGCTTTAATTTCGTAAAAAGCGGAGTGCTAATGGATAATTACGAATGTAAAATTTGATATTATGTAAGTTTATATTAGAGAAAAAACACGTACGGGTGTGGTGTCCGTTTAAAATGAAAATCGAATGTTGAGTACCTACCTAATATATGATTCGTATAAGCCAATAGATGATTTACAGGTTTTTCCATAATAACACAATTTTATTTTTTAATAAATGTATTGGTATTATGAAAATAATCTAACGATTGTTGTAAAAAATAATAATAAATAATAATAATAGGTAAATGTAGACAAATACGTATGTACCTTAATATAATTATTCTACTATATACTGTATAGTAGAAATCAAGTAGGTAATAATAAATTGTGATATATGTGTTAAATTTAAATTCAATGATATATCATTGTATGTGAAAAATGATTCTAATAGGAGACTATCTCATATCTATCAGCCTATACATTATAATTAAATTAAATATATTTCATGTTTTTTTTTAATATTACTATAATAAGTAGAGTAATAAATTTATTTTACTATAGGCGCCTAGTATAATAGTAGTGTATTACAATGAGTTGAATTAATTTTTGTAGAAAACATTGCATTTGAAAATAAAATTGTGTGTAAAAATGTAATAATATAATATATTAATATGTAAATATTCTATATTATTATAATAGGTAAAAGTAATAAATAATAATACTATCTAATAGTCATTATAAGTAGGTAATGTTTTTGAACTATAAAAAAGTAATGAGTATCTTTATAGTTTATTCATATGTTAAATACTTAAATGTATAATTTTATCCAAATATGAACTTAAAATGTTTATAAAAATAATTACCTTTATACTTTTTTAGATTTTTTGGTGTCATTATAAACTACTATTATAAGAAATGTCGTATTAAAATGTCATACCTTAGGTATAACATAAAAAAATATTGTATGAATTTCTAACTACAATGTAATTTGCTAATTTTCCTAAATTTTATTGTAAGTAGAAAATATAGTAATATAAACATTTAATGAAATGTTTAATTATCTACGGTTATTCTCTTTCAAGCGACATTAAAAAAATAAAATCAATGTAAAAAACAATGTTTTTTGTTTTTTTCCAATTGTAATAAAAAAGCTGAATTTTTTACCTCGGATCTCCGCTGAAGTACCAAATTTTCTACCAAAAACCTAACCTAACCATCAGTTGACAGAAAAAAAAAATTAAAAATATAAAACACGTATCAATAATATTAATGTAAAATCAATACATTTATCGCTCCTCTTAGAATCTAAAATTGTATCTGTAATATGATATAAAAAAAAAGTTTATTAGTTAGTATAGTACACAACAATTATTAAGCCAATAAAACTTATTAACTAGTTTTAGACATTATTATTCGTAAATGCTGATAATGCCAGATAGAGTACGTTTTTTGATGGCCCTTATTGAGTGTGTTATAGTGTGTAGTGTTTTTAAAAAGAAATATGATATAAAAAATAACAGTAATGTTATGTTTGGACGGACGCAAGGGGCGCGTCACTATCCCATCATGCTCAATGACACACTAACTCAGATTAATAATACAATTTTTAATTAACAAATTCACTAGGATGTAACGATTACAGTTTTATACATTATTCTTAATAAGGACAAGTACAAAAAAATGTATGTATTAATAATACGTGTTATGTGTATAGTGTATATAAATATGTTTTAAATTTTAATAGACCATGTCGTTTTAATATTTGTCAATGATTATTGCGGAGAATCCAAATTCACGCGGGACGTATTTTAATCGGTAAATCGTCTCTGAGTCGCTTACAAATAATAAAATAATATTATATATTGTATTATACACTATATTATATATTATGAATTTACGAATTTCTCTCTGAATCCGTTTTTCGATAAGTAATGTGATGCCAATCTATGCACCCCGAAATATACAACCCTCTCACAGTCTCACCTCTGGCACTTATGTAACAATCAAAATAATACAATACATGTTATGTATATAAAAATATTGTGAGACCCGGACAAATGCTATATTGATTGACGACGGCCACCCCCATCCCACATCGCTTGCCGGCTGCCGCACAAACACCCTCCTAATCTATTGTGCGATCAGTCGACCCTCCTCAGTTATACCCTTCACTTACCCGACTCTAAAAAGTAAACAATCAACTCTGAATTCAATTACTACCAATCTTTTTTTTCCACTGTTTGTATAGAAGACAAGTGTATCATCAACAAACATACTTATTATTATATATATAGTTTCAGTACTTTTGAGTTATTTTCCTCTGTCTAACCGTCTAAGGACAACTGAGAAACAGAAAACAGTAAAACTGTCAAACTATGACATTATACAACGGCGTTTACGATCGATTTCTTTATTTTATTGCCTCTCGAGCACGTACCGAACGGGTAAGTGCGGCACAAACTGCGCGGTAGATTTCCACCGTTGTCGCCGCTCGGCTTTTGTCTTTAATTTGTAGCGTCTCTTGAGTTCATTATTGAGTAAGCGCATTTGTTACAAAATAGTTTTTATCTTCAATCAATATTTTATTAGTACTGCATGTATTTACCAACTATAACCAGACGCGACGTTCCCCGTGCATTAGTTTGGGTTTTGGAATTTTCACAAGCCGTGTGTTAGTATTTAATTTTTAATATAAATCCCTGATATACCTATATATTGTCCTATTAACTTATTTCATGTGAGTGTATATTTTATAAACTATGATATTAAATGTGATGAATAAAAAATTTGAGTAAAACACAAATCATTTTTATGATGGATATATTATATTTTTTTATGTACAAAAAAATAAAAATTCAAATATTTTTTAATCTTAGTATTAACATGAATACTTTCTTTTTTAATTTCAGTGTTATAATCGCATGAATTAAAACACACCACAGTAATCACACTATTTTTGGTCATAAGCCTTCTTGATTTTTATTTACATGTTTACACGTCTTAGAAAAGATACTGAGTCAGCTGATCAGAGCACTGTATCCCTGTAGTATGAAAAATGATGTCGTAGATCTTACAATTAATAATAATGTAAAATATTTACTATCGGATCAAATTGTGAATCGAAATCTTTCTCGAATCAATTAAATCGCGCGCACAACATTTCATAAAAATCTGTACAACCGTTTAGGAGTTAGGATACAGAATAAATATATGACATAAAATTATATATCTTGATAGAGCATCAAAAGCTTTTTAGAAAAGCTATTATTTCATTAATATATTACTGTTTTTGTACATTAATGACTTTTTCTATTTTTTTTTTTTTGTTACCTATTAAGTTTTAATAAGGAAAAAAAATTGTTTACCTAATAATATGATAATGTCATATTTTTTTTTACTTGACAAGAAAGCTATACATCTATAGCATCTCAAATTGTTGATACTTTTCTGTTATATTGACCACTATAAGTATTGTAATAATTATCAGTTCGACGCCATTTCGTTATTTTAAATTTTTAGATTCTGAACGAAGTGATGAATGTATTGATTATACAATGGTGTGTGTTTTTTTTTTTTTTTTTTTTTGTTTTTGTGTCTGTGTACAGCATAACTAGTCGAAATAATGCTCCAATTTCAAACAATGGAGGTGGTTTCCGATGCAAAAGTGAATATCCTTGGTGCATTATAGAGGTAAAAAGTTAACATTTTCCAACAGTTTTCAAAAAAATCGAGAAAAACAAAAAAAAAAATGACGGAAAAACGGCAATTTTTACGCAAAACCAGTTTTCGACCAAATCGATTTTTTTATGGTTGTAATTCAAAAACTAATCACTGAAAATACTTGAAATTTTCACCAAATGTTAATGTCAGTGGTATCTGTATATAGTTAAATTTTCAAAAAATTTTGACTTTTTTTGAGTTATTTATAGACCACTGAAATTTTCGATTTTTTTGAGAAATTTTTTTTAAAGTGTCGATAAAAAATTTTTGGATGACCAAAAAGTTTTGAAAATTTAATACAAGGTTCCTTATGAGTTGTTTTTATTGTAGCTAAAAAAATTTAAAAATCGTTAGTCACAATTTTTTTTTATAAGAGTTTATAATTCAAATTTTTACGAAATCTGTCGAAAACGCGAAAATTTGCAAGTAATTTTGAAGTTGAAAAATCATAAAATTTTTTTCTTTTATAACTTAGTTTTGAAAATTTGGTACAAGGTTCTCCATACATTTTTCTTCAAATATCTGTAAAAAAACTCTACCGGATTCAAACAAAAAATTTTTATGAGTGTTTGAAATTTAAATTTTTACAAAACCTCGTTAAATAACGGTTTAGCCTCAAACGATTTTTGATATTTGTTATAATTCAAAAAGTATAAGTCGTAGATACTTGAAAATTTTACCAGTTATTTAGATTGGCATTTTATTTACTTGATTTAATTTTCAAAATATTTTGAGTTTTTTTGAGCTATTTATAGACAACTGAAATTTTCAATTTTTCTGAAAAATTTTTTTTTTTGAAGGGTCGATAAAAATTTTTTGGCCCTATAAAAATACTTGAAAATTTTATACAAAGTTCCTCATATGTTATTCTTATAGTGATTAAAAAATTATAAGAATACATAGGCACAATTTTTTTTTATTAGTATTTGAAGTTCAAATTTTGACGAAAATTCGTCAAAATTATGAATATTTGCAAATTATTTTGTAGGTATAATTCATAAAAATGTTTGTATAGGTAGCTAAGAGTAGAAAATTTAATACGAGATTTTTCATAAGTTTAGCTTACAACAATTATAAAAGAACTTAAATTTTGGTGTATTCAGGCCATAAACATAAACCACCTTTTTCACCAACCACTGGAAATTATATCCTAGGCTGACAAATCATCTTCGTTCAGAATCGTTTTTCGTATACAATGATACCTATCATTGCATTCAAATTTAACCTACCCTAGTCCGAGGTCAACCCCACCCCCTAATGTACAGCAGAACGGTACCCACTTGCCCGCTTTTTTTAAGATTAGAATATACTGATTATATTTTATAATTGTACAAAATAATATTGTTGAAGTATACAATCGTTAGTGGTTAGTCAATAAACAAATAAATATAAATTAAAAGATAAATTACCTCTAGCAAAGATGTAAATATATACAACCATATATATGTATGTTCCATATAATATCAGACTATGATAGATAATTATAATTATTATATTTTCCTACCAATTTAATCGTTTATTATATCATTTTTTAGTTGATAATAAACTATATTAATCTCACTGTTAAAAGTTTTAAATTTTTATTCCTTACTAATCATATATTTTTAATAAATAATTTTTAAAAACAAAAATAATAATAATAAATAATTATAATATTTCTTATAATATTTGGTTTTTGTGAACTACTTTACTTTACATTTGTAGTATAATGTAACGAGGTCGGAGTAACCTTGTTACAATATTAGTTATCCTGCAGGGAAGGTTTTCTATTCCTTATATGGATAAGTTTTCCGTAGCTGAGATTAGAGCACTGGTATGAGATGTTTATCAGTAATAAGACACGTTTGGTTTATATATCTAATAATTATATATTTAAAAATAAATATACTTTACAGTTTGGTAGATGGCTGTTAATAATAGTCAACTGTATTTCTTGGTTTGCTCACATTGATGGTTAATATCGAACTAATGCCGTGTATCATTTTAATATACTAAGTAATAATTCGGACGTGTAGAATGTGTTGAAAGTGTATATTATTTTATGTTAATTAATCATAATAAAGTGAGTTTAATTTGTAATTTAATATTTATTTATAAATGCTTAAGTTTTCTGACAATAAAGAGTTCATCAAAAAAGAGTGTGAGTGATATTTTTGTAGATCATTACAATTCTAAAAAATGTAAAACAGATAGTGAGATTTATAAAAACAGTTGTATAAAAACTTTGAAACTTCATTTTCTTGTGTAAATACCCAGAGAAAATATTCATAATACCTGAGGTTAGGTTTTAAGTAAACGAGTGTTAATTTTTTAATATACGATTATGATTTGACCTTATATTGCTCAATAATTTTAAACTATTTATTTATTTATAATACTTAATGAAATATATTTTTAAATAGGTACCTATCTACTTCGGTATTTATAACATGTTTTATATTTTTAATAACTCGTTAAAATGTTAATTATTTATTGAATTTTTAAAGTTGAGTATAAATGTAAATTTTAATAATTAGACATTTATAATTAAAAACCTTATCCAGGATAGACAATTAACTTTGATTTTAATTTAAAAATAAGAATATAAGATATAAACAAAGGATATAAATACCTATGTTAGTTATACAATATTTAATAAGTTTATGAATTTATCAAAAAGATTTTACTTGTACTAAACTTAAGTTGGTTTATTACTTAAGAATAATGAGTGTATGTATACTGTAAGCAAATACATACTTGTTATAATATATTATTATATTATTCTATTATGGGATAATATGTAATGAAAAGTAAAATAATTAAGTTTATAAATAAGTACCTCCTACCTATACAAATGTAATCTTTTGGCAAAAATATCATAATAATAAACTACAACAATAATAATGAAAAATGTATTGACTTTGAAACCAGAATAATAATCTATGTAGACATATTATATAGGTATAATACAATACTCGTCACTTACTTATACAGGTACCTACATGGCTACATCGTACATCGATCAGTGTATTAAGAGAACGCCACACTTGCGTGTGTTTGCTCCGTCTCACAAGCGCGTAATATAGCAAATTTAAGCTCAGCAGTCACGTTTACGTACTGTGAAATTTGATGGTAAGAACATTATCCGTGTTCGTATATGTGGTTTTTTTTTACTATTATTCAGTTTCTAAGTGAGTTATGGACATTTATGGTAATTTTTAATTTACACTATTATTTTTATAATGTGAGATTAATACTTTAGCTATTTGATAACAAATATATAATAATTAGTACCTAAAACTCTATAAGTACCTATAGAATAAAATATCTACCTTGTAAACTGAATCTTTAATCGATCTACATTGTCTGTAAATAACATTAATTTAAAATGTTATTTAATTAATAGATAACCACGGCTGAGTAAGCGAATTTTTTAGTGGCATTTTATATTATAATAATTAATGGACAACATTATAATCATTAACTCATTACCTACTATAAAACGAGGTGATAAGGTACTCAGGCGTCAAGCGTATCAGGCATTATCTATTTTTAAACAATTTTTTTTTTTTAACGAATGTTATAATAATTGCATAAAATGTTCTGTTTCAAAAAAATTTGATACGTTTAAAGGTTTTGTTTAACTATAATTATATAGGCAATAATATAATAGATAATATATCATATTGTTTCTTGTTTTTTCGAAATAAATAATTCATTTTTAGGTATCCAATGTTCAATAGTATATAGGTACGAGTAAGTAATATTGTGATAAACATATCACATATGACTTGTGAGATTAATTATTTATACATATAAATTATGTGCTATTAATTGTAATAAGACCTTTTTTTGCATTTTCAAAACATAAGTTCCGGCTAAGTGCATCTTTGCACAAAATTTTCCAATTATTTTGTACATCTCTGAAATTGTTTAATTGATAATTGGGTACCTGTAAAATAAATAAAGATTTAAGTTATTAAATATTCTAATTCTAAAAGATATTTGTAATATTGTTTTACAGTTATTTTATGCCGCATCATGAAATGGAATCGATTATGTATTTCGTGAAATGTGGAATCAGCACGAAATACCGTTTTTTTGATTTTTATAATAGCTTTTTCTACAATATCGAGGCCTTGGCAATTTCGAAAATGATTATTTAACTGTTCTTCTAATGTCTGTAAAATAACAAATTAATAACTAATTTGTCTTAAATAAAAAAAAATTATCTATTGTATACTTGATTTAAATAAATTGGTTGTGATATCTACATCAAATGATATTAAATTCTATTAATATTAATTATATTATATTATATTATTTTTATTTATCATAAATGTTTGAATATTACATGATATGATGAGTGATGACATATGTATTATATGAACTACGAAACCAGGCACGTATACAAGGGGGGTTTTGGAGGTTCAATCCCTCCCCTCCCCCCGAAAATTAATAGTTGTGTAGTTTATTTATATCATATATATATATATATATATTCATCGATAAATATTGATTATTGTACATTTTTTTATGAACCTCTCCCCGAAATTTTTTTTTGTGCACGTGCCTGTACGAAACCACACGCATCAAACCAATATTAATTAGTTAAAGAATTTTTTATATTTTATTGAATGTTTTTAAGATAAGCATCTAAACAATATTAAAGAAACAAACATTTTCAAATCATCTCATTTTTATCGTTTATTTATTTTTCTTCGAGTTATCGAGTTAAATATAAATCCTTGGTTAAAATCGGTATAATAAAGTTCTACAACTGTAAAAATTTCAATATATTTAATCTAGGTTAATGTATTTTTGTCGTGTAATATATAAGTTAAAATAAAATATACTTCTAAATTAATTAATGACATACAGTAATTAATATAAATTTATTCTTTAATTTAGTGATCCTAAAATTGAGAGCACCGCTCTTTTACCTTCTCCTTAGCACGCGGCTTTGTGTGTACTTACTACCTTTGAATTATATAATTAGCGATATCGTCCTCAATCACTTACCACCAACTTTTGTGAAAACTTTGTCATAATATCGTCGCATTCAAGTATCAATTGATTCGCGTAAACCGAATGCCAAAAATCACACCGTTCCCGTAGCACTGCTATAAATTCAGAAATGTCGATTCGAACACAACCATAATCGATGTACAACTCGCATTCAACACGAGTCGATAGTGTGGAAAAATATTTTAATTTCTCTCCGTAATCGGCCAGTGTAGGATTTGTCTCAGTGAATTGATCAATTATCATTTTAATTCGTTTTTCGTTCATGAAACCAAATCCTGCAAACCTGGGACATATTTAGATTTACTGGTAATTTCATAAATGTTCTACCAGTTAAAATTAATTGATTATTGTACATATATTTGTACATTGAACCTTGTACCTACATTCCCAGCTTTTTAACGCTACACATAAAAAATTAAACTGCCCTAACCTAACCTATGAAACTTGAGGTTTCATTTTTTTTATCAATGGATAAACTAATGATATAATATCATATAGATATATGACCTAGAAAATAAAAATGGTGTTCTTAAGTTGTAAATATGTCATAAGTGATATTACATCTAAATTTGATTATTAGGATTTGCTCAGAACTACATTTTTTTTATCAATAAATAAATAATAATTATTAATTATAATTTATAATAAATAATAAATAAAAATATTTTAAGTAATGCAAAAGTAATGCTTTGCTTCTAGGGAACTAATTAATACCTAGATCAAATATATTTTCAGATAGTTTTACATAGATACCCTTTCTTTTTTAGTTTAGACACATGATATAATGGTATTTTACTCATAGAATTTTTACAAAATTATAAATTTAATATTTGTTTTAATTGATGTAAAAAAAAAAAAAAACTATTAAAAAATTTCTTATAAATAATTATTTATCTGATACAGTGATATACCTATGATAATTACGTTTAATTTGTAGATTATTTGTATAAGGTAATAATTAATTACAGTTGTAGGTAAATTTACAACGTATTGTAATCATGAGCGACTAAAAACGAGAAAAAAAAATTTATAAACAAAAATATTTTTATTTACCTATGGTTTATTGAGTTAATCAATGAGTTCATAAAATGAAGATTAGTAAAAAAAAAATCGTTTACAATGTTAAATGTATTTTGTTAATTCCATTGAAAGGTTGAGAATTTTCGATTTTTCTTAAGCTTAATTCTTAAATGTTTTTATTATAATAAGAATTTGAGAGTAGTGTACATTTAAGAAAAAAAATAACAATAAAATAATATACAATTTATAATATATATTATAAATAATTAATCCTCAGACATGTTCCCTTTAGAAAATGTTGGAAAATTCTTTACTGTGATTAGAATCTATTTATTTATTTAGATAAAATTTAAAAATTAAATTTAGTTTATGAAAATCTATAATTTATTTATGAAAAATCGGTTTATTTATTGTGGCAAATCAGATAATCAGCTATAAACAACAACACGCTTTTTCGTTTTTATTCTATGGATAATGATTATAAATTCTTAAAATATTGTGTATTGTCACAGATACGATATGTAATATGTATATGTGTGTATAGGTACATCACCATCATATTTTATTTATGATCACATATGTATATGCAATTATATATATATAATATATAATAATAATATATATACATATAGGCATATAGCCATTCCTATATTTTATTAATGGATTGATAAATTAAAAATTTTGTCCACCCCCCTTGAGAATTTTCCTATGGACTTCCTTGCACACACACACACACAACACACACACACACACACACACACACACACACACACACACACATACATACGCACGCAAATTATTATAATATAATACGAAACAATACTTTAATACAGCTATTTTCAACCGATTGATAAGTATTCCAATAGTTCTATAACATTCATTTTTTATATCGTATACATCCTCGCATTTCGCCACGTGAGTGTAATACGTATAAGGTAGATGCGATTCATCAGTCCCCATACTATTGACGAACGGACACAAAACATTAGTGGTTCTCAGCCATCTGGGTACGGATTTCAATCGGTTAAACATATCGTTCATGGCCTTGGTTAACGTGGCATATATGGTGTTGATATTAGGAACGAGAGTAAATTTATCATCGATCAACTGTGCGTAAATTACGAAGGCCACGCGATCACCGTCTAATATATTTTTGTACGCTTTACAATTGTTTTTGACCATTCTAAAAATTAGGCATGTTGAGTTGGAACATGAGGACCTATAACCACTTCAAGCGCATTTCTATTTTCATACTCACGCAATAAACGCATCATATAACGCGTTTTCATATTTTTCGTATAATAAACGCATGTGATTATGGCCATCAATTTCTAAATCGTAACAAGTTTTTTCAATCAAATTTAGTGCTTTAGCTATGTAGTTCATCGAGCGTGTTATAACCGACATGTTTTTATCTCCTTGTGTTATGAACCGATCGAACAATATCTATGGTTATTAAAATTGGGGCAATGGTTATTCATATCGTACATTTATGAAATATTATAGCTGTTTAAATACGAACGAATATATCTTCAACGTCACCATTTGGATCTATAGTAAAGAACTTCAGGTTTTCAATTAATTCGAGTTTCTCGGATATGATCGTTTGAAACTAAATAATACAATACTTATGAAATATTAAGTATTAAATTTAAAATTTTTAAAAATCATATTTACTAATTCAATTTCTTTATAAATTGTGTTAAATACATTTAGAGACCGCAAACAGTGTTTCATCAATTTCGGTAGCTGAAATGATAGATAAGTATATCTTTTTTCAAAACCGGGACGCATAACTAGTTTTACTTTAGAAAAGTGACGCTCCATTGCCAAAGCCTAAATTTATTGTAAACAAAAAATATACACATAAAAATTAGAGTTTTGAAAATTTAATATAAATAAATGATAAATATTAAAAATAAGTAATAATTTTAAAAAAGCAATATTTTGTACACAGAACGGTTCATTAGATACCAAATAGCCATACTAACAATTGGAGCATCCATTCTGCCCACTATTTCGTTGAAAACTTCCAATAACGAATCAAGTGTTTTTATATTAAGTATTAACTGATGTTGTTTTTCTATTAAGTTCATAATAATAATTGGCAAATCATGACCTAGGAGATGCAGATGTAGTGCTGTGTCTATGAAAAAAAATAATTCTCTCTGAAATTCAAATACAAATTGTTTAGTTTGGTTATGGCTTAGACGAGTTTTAATTTGCATACGTCGAACGTGGACACGAGTTCATTACCACAAAAAGTCCATAAAGCGCATTCCACTAAACGCCCTTCAATTTTAAGGGCGTCACGCAACCATGTATCAACTACGTTACTTTCATATTTTAAGATTTTTTTGCAAAACTTTTTATACACTAATAATGTCTAATAATAAAAAATATGAGTTAAATAATTTTTATAATTTTAATAAAGACATACTTTGGTTTTCTGATTAGGAGGAAATTTTGTTGTTGATTCAACGATGCGAGCGGTTTTTTTCGCCCTTAGAAAAAGATCTTGTACTAAAATAATTTTACCTACCACCGGAGGTACGCCAAAAAATAATTGAGGAGATTCTTTGAACGACTGAAGTTATTTAAACGATATTAATGACTTACACATTTTAATGTCCAATAATATTACTATAATAACTCACCATGAATTGTGTATTATAGTTATTAATTTCTACAACGAACTTTTCTAAAATTATCACGTATTTTGGACGAAGTTTTTTTATAAGTGTGTGTCGAATCATCATGTTCTCGAAAAATTGCAATACTTTAACATCGTTAACTGCACTGTTTGAAACTTTCATCGATTGACTGATTTTATTAAAGACATTAGTTTCAAAATGATGAAGAAATTGATCCATTATTTTTATCCAAATTTCTTCTTTATTACTATCATACACGTTGATTTCCAATTTAAAAAATATACGAGTAATGTATTCTTTAATAAATCTTTGGCTTTCCGAACTATTTTTAAAAATATGACTAACTTCAGGACTCATTAATAACAGTTCTATAATCTGTACACATTAAAAGTAATATTAATCAGGTAATTAAAAACTTTCTATTTTTATTTTATATATATTTAAATTTAGGTATTCAATTTACCTTCATTATTTTGTCTAGATCGCGTACAATTAAACGAACGAAATGTAATCGATGGAAGAGTATGTCCTCGTCAAACTCCCAAGCCCATCGTCTGAAATAAAGGGCGGATATTGCCTCAATATCCTTTTTATATTTAATATATGTCGCTTCCCATTGGTCCAAAATATATAAGCCTCTCTTAACCAATTCCACAGCTTTAGAAGTTTTGTATCTGTATCAATAATGATTTGTACGTGTTTGTAGATATTAATCAAAACTATTACATAATTGCCTACGTAACTATACTAACTACATAAGCATAGGTATTTATTACGCAGTAGAAACCGGTTAGGTTAGGTGCATACAGTACATTTTACAGCGTACCGATTTGAATTATTTAATAATTAAAGTATTTTAATTATGTTTTTTTTTATACAGCTATTAAATTTTACTTTTAATTTTATGATAGGTTGATTTAATTTTTTTTTTAAATGTTTGATTGATCACAATATGATTACCTAGTATTTATATATATAGGTAATAATAATATATATTTATACCATAATATTATATTATTGCTGTTGATCTTTGGGTTAATAATTCATCAACACTTATTATAAATACTGTAAAATAGGTAGTGTGAGTAAGTTAATAAATAATAATATAAAAAGATAATATCTTAACTTTAAAAAAAGTTAAACTTCATTGCGTATAGAAATATTTATAATGCCGCGGCAGTAATGCGAAAGCTATTCCCGCAGCGCCGTCGGTTCAAATAAGAAAAAAAAGTAAAATTCATAATAAACTACAACAAAATATGTCCCCACAAATAATGTTTTTGAGTAATAACAAAATAATTACCTAACATTGTTATTCGTCGTTAAATACGAAATTTCTTACAGATTAGAACTAACAATATCTAGTATGTAAAAAAAATAATTGTTATAATTACGGTTAGGATGTTTACATGTACCTACTACAAAATGAATAAATATGTACTTAAACGAAAAATGAAAACCTTTGCCACACAATAACAGTTTTTATTTATTTACATATTATAATTTATCAATATTACGAATTTTGTACTGAATTTAGAGCTTTAATAACTTTGAAAGTTCGATAGATTTTTCAACATTATTTCATGATATTTCAATTTAATTTGTATAATATCTTTTTTATAATAGTTAATACTTACATATTGATTATTGCATTAATGCAGTGGGTCCGCACATATTAATATATTATGCTTCTCCCAAATTATATAAATTATATAATTACCGGAATATCTCGGGTATATTCAAAGTTACAGAAACTCTATCGGCAACCGAATTTGAAATGGACTCGAGTAGACGTTCCATGTGTTTTTTCCGGCTAAACAAACTTGATGTCAACCACATTAGATTTAAATGGTTGTACAGTGGTATGAAGTTTTCTACAACGATCGTAAACGGTGCATTGATGATTGACTGAAAAATAATTTTTCGTAGATGTGTACAGAGTACAATGGAATTTTAAATGAATATGTATTAGGCATGCGTATAAGTATAATATTAGGTAAGTGTAAGTACATCAATTCCATCGTAAATCAATTCCATAAAATACATGGTGTTTCTAACGGTAGTATCATACATTATTTGAAACTCGTTTTTTAATTCATTAAATATCCTCAACGTATACAAAACAATTTGACTATTGACTATTTGTTCCAAAATATTTATACATTTTAGCACTACTTTGTCGGTCAACAGTTGTTCCAGTATCGCTTTGAAATTATTATAACGTTTTTCCCAAAAATTGTATTCATTGATAGCTGACACGTATTGAATTTTTCCACCCTAAAATAAAATACGAACTCCAACATTTATCTAATATTCGAATTTAAAATAATTTGGAAATACACAAGTAATACAGTTACATGCTTTGTAATTATAATAAAATATGTACCATTACTGATGTTTTGATTTGACTTTATTCAAAAAGTAAAAACAAATTATTGATAGATTCTTACCTTTATATCTTCGATAAGATTAATTTCTTTTTGTAATGATTCCATCCATAAATTGATCAAACTTAATAACTGATCTATTTGCTCCGTATCTAAGTCTTTGACATTTGTATTATTTTCAATGATCAACGATAGTTCATCAGAAACAACTAATTTGCTCGTCAAACTAAATAGTGTTTCGATAATGTAAATTGTAAGTATAATGGTTAATTTTGGGCAATAATGTAAATAGGTACTAAATACACAGTTGTACTAAATGAATACTCTAATTTATTTTTTAAGTTTAGATACAGTATGTAAAATATTTGTAGAATTATATTTTAGGACAGAGTCAAATTGTTTCCAATTTGACACTTGATTTGTGTCACCTAGGAGTTTTTTTTTTAGATTTTAGTTATTCCTAATTTCACACAGATTATAATGAAATAAAATTGCTCACAATATTTTATAAATGTTGATTAATTTCAAATAATTAATTTGATAATTATTATAAATATTGTTATTATTTAGAATACTAAAATATTTAAGTATATTTTATTTATGGAAAAAAACAGATGATTACACTCTACTGTATATTCGAAAATAGGTAATATCTCGTCACCTGTTATATTGAGGTAACTGTAATGAATGTTTGAAATTTTAATTCAATTATAAAACACTGAAACTGTATGAAAAGATATTTTGAGAGTATACGGTGTGTCGATATGTAAGCAGCCTCTATTTCTAAGTATATTTTAATCGTTATAACGTAGTCAATTTATTTATTTTTTATTAATTGTAAAGATTGTTGATTAAGTTTATATATAATTTTTAAAAAAATCATAGCATATTATACCTATTATAAATTATTAAAATATAAGGTATATTTATCATATAATATTGTTATGGACTTATATAAGTCAAAACACTACACATCTTTCATAAATTATGTAAATAGGATTGTGGTATATATAGAATATTTTAAAAATAGTTTTTTTTTATTTAAAAAATATTAATCGGACTAATTGGAGAGATTTGAATTATATCGCCATTACGTATTAGTGAATTATATATAGGTACTATTATTTCATTATTATTTTCTATGCAAATTTATGTATTCAAAATATTTTAAGAGATATAATGCTGTTCCAGAGGCGGATCAAACTATCGTTTATTTTATACATTTTCATTTTGTGGCTCATCTAAAAGGTTTTGTACTCTACTACTCTGTTACAGTAAGATACGCGTAAAATTTATATAAACGTTATTAACCAAACATTATCGTTAATAGATATAATAAATATTTTGCTACGTTTATAACGTTAATTACTGAGGATTTATGTCAATTCTAAATAATTTAAGTTAATTGTGTTAATTTTACTTAAAGTTTTGTGTTATAATCTGTTTTTAAATGTAAATTCGTTAACAGAGGTTTCACTACACTATAGTATCTTTACCTTTCAACTGAGGACGATGACTCCTCGAAACGAATCATGTCGATAATGGTTTTTATTAATTTTACTAATTAGAATGTTTTGATAAATATAATTTGATTTTCAATACATGCACCAATATAAGTATATGTTAAAAACAAATATTGAAAGGTACACTAACTAGATGTAAGGAACCTACAATTATTCTGTTTTTATTTTATTTATACGTCTTTATGTTGTTTAATAATCAATATATAAACAGACACATGGTGATCTATTAAACCAGCAACACCGCCACCAATATTTATCACTACACTAGTCAAATATTAAAATTTCTATAAATAAATCATAAGCTAAATCAATATCATATGCAAGACAACAACCAAAAACTAAAAATGTACACTAAAATATTCTCAATCTTTCCGTCGTGTACCTACCTAATTAAATTACTAAACGATAATTCTGTTGAATATTTTCCATACCATGCGAAAGAAGATAAATCATTTCGAGTAGGTAGTATTAAAAAACCTTCACTATACTTAACTATATAAATTCAAAAACAAATCCATTATTACATTAATAAATATTATTATTATAAATTTAATACATATTACTTAGATACCGAAAAACGTAGAACAAGGAATCAGTGCAAACATTCAGGCACACCAATGACAATGTAAAACTTAACGAATTGAACAGTATCTATAATATAAAAAAAGTTATCCAAAACGACAAAAATCAATCCTACAATACTTATGTTGAATCAAACTTTGTTTTTTTTTACTCAACTTTTTTTTAGAGGGAGAAGTATTAATATCTTACCTTATTTATGGGCAATACTTATGGTCTCAAAAAGGTTGAGAACTAATGGGTAATACCTATAAGATACATCAACTAAAGATTTATTATAATATACCAGCTCCATAAAATATCATATCATTTTTTAAACAATTCACAGTAACCTCAAAAGCCATTCTCAAAAATTAATAATAACTCAAAATTTAGTAAAATCAGTAAAAAGCAGGTGGAACTCTAAATACTATAATAATTATATTTATGAGTCAAAACAAGGTACCTAATGTTATAAGAATTTTTTTCTCATATAATTATATATATAGATTACCTATCTGTTATTCAAATAACATGTTATAGAAAAAAATAATGATGAATACTTTTAAATTTATAATCCAAGGTTGCTATAACAAAGATATGAATACTTAAGTATTCTTTATTGAATTATATGCCTGTAACTATAATATTCATTAATAGATTATTTCACTTATATTTTAAAATTTTTATTTTTTAATATTAATTATTGGTACATTTTACAACTTTGGGAACTTATGTATATAATTATTGTAATATTTAGTAAATTCGGTAATTGAATTTTAAAAATAATAAAAAAAAAGTTTGTAAGAAAATAATTAAATTTCAATTTTAATGGTTAAACATAAGAATTTAATAAAAAATAAAAATCAAGATAAAACTTTAAAAAAACCATATAATGTGTACTTCACTTTTGAAATGTTCAATTTATAAACTATAGTTATGCTATGAATTAAAATAAATATGATACAACTTTTTTAAGGAAACTTTTTTAAGAATAATTGTTATCAAGTTACAGTTCACACCTCACTCGACTGAAAAAAAAGTTGTTTTACAATAATTATTATTTTTTTTGAAGAATCGATAAACAAATTTTGTATGGCCATAAAAACTTGAAAATTTAATACAAGGTTCCTTATGAGTTGTTTTTATTGTAGTTAAAAAAAAAATAAAAATCGTTGGTTACAATTTTTTTTATGAGCGTTTATAGATCAATTTTTTACGAAATATGTCAAAATCGCGAAAATTTATAAGTAATTTTCTAGTTGAAAAATCATAAAATTTTTTGTGTTTATATCTAAGGTTAAAAAATTCAACAATAAATTTTCAATAAGTTTTCCTTCAAGTAGCTATAGAGAAAACTCAAAGCACCGTTATAAGAAAAATTTTAAGTTTTTACGAAATAGCGTAACGATAACGATTTATCCTCAAATGATTTCAAATATTTGTTATTATTCAAAAATTATAAGTCGTAAACACTTAAAAATTTCACCAGTTATTTAGATTGGTATTTTCTTTACATGATTTAATTTTCAAAATATTTTTGTTTTTTATTTTTGAGCTATTTAAAGACAACTGAAATTTTCAATTTTTTTTATTTGAAGTGTCGATATAATGTTTTTGGCCAAGTCAAACTACTTGAAAATTTAATAAAAAGTTCCTCATAAGTTATTTTTATAGTGATAACAATTTTTTAAGAATATATAGGCACAATTTTTTTTTTATTAGCATTTGAAATTCAATTATTAACAAAAATTCGTTAAAACTGAATATTTACAAATTATTTTGTAGGTATAATTCATAAAAATGTTTGTATAAGTAACTAAGAGTTAAAAATTGAATACAAGATTTTTCATAAGTTTAGATTACAATAACTATAAAAGAACTTAAATTTTGGTGTATTCAGATCATTTAAACATAAACCACCTTTTTCACCAACCATTATTGAAAATTATATCCTATAGGTTGACAAATCATCTTCATTCAGAATCGTTTTTCGTATACAATGAATAATGATACCTATCATTGCATTCAAATTTTATACTCCTATAATATATAATAGTGATCCACATGGCACCTAATATACAGCAGAGCGATATCCATTTATCTGCTTTTTTATTCCGACGTTCATACTAACAATGATTGTTGGTTATGTTATTGCTGGAAAAGACAAATTTTATATATGATGTTGAAAAAAAAAATTTTACATACATATTATAAGTATCATTTGTTGTACATTATTTTTAAATGTTAGTCGTTTCTTAATACAAAAATACAATGTAACAAACAAAAAAAGGTATGAGGTAGGGCTTGTAACTAAAAAAAATATATATATATTCTGTTTTTTAAATTTTATTTTGGCTGAATGTTATGGAATTACGTACTTGTGGCAGTGTCGTTATCGCCTTTTTACGCAGATTTCTTCCAGTCTACTTACTTTATACTTATGCATATCCTGGGATCTTCTCTTGTGCAGCGAAAATTATTTATTTTAATTAAATTATTTTTAGTTTATTTTGAGTATTTAATTTATTGTCTTGGGGATTTGGGGATATAGATAGGGGTTATGTGGAAGTTTGGAATATCTTTTGTTCAGTCTTTGTTTCAAGATTTCTGCTAAATTTGTAAAGTAAAAAATTGTAATTTGTTCGTGGGACTTTTCGGCGCGTGACCATTTCGGTGATAGGTACATTGTCCTATCGTTGTAATATCGCCATACGGTGTGGTATAGAAATTGTAATATAATTTAAAAATGTATTATATAAATTAATAAATAATTTTAAATAATAAATAAATAAGTCGAAATAATTTTTTATAGTTAATACAGTTAAAAATATATAAATACTACAGAAACTTTATATAATAATAAATAAATATGTCGAAATAATTATAATTTTTTATAGTTAATACAAAATGATAAAATGATGAAATAAAATGTCTATATCACACCGTATGGCAATATTACAACAATACGATAATGTACAGATATAAGTCAATTGTCGTATCGCCGAAACGGTCACGCGCCGAATAACGTCCTAAATCCTATCCTCTTCTATGAAGCTTTGACAATATCATGAACTGATACATATTTCTAAAAACGCTATGAAATTATACATATTGGTTATTATTAGTTTATTAATTAAAAATTTAGTTTATTTAATTCATTTTTATTTTTTAAAAAAAAAACCATATTTTTATAAATTTAACAATTATTTTAAGTATTTATTTTTTAATACTTCAAATATTAAAGTAGAACCAAGCAACATTTTCAGACTCAATTTTTGGATCATAATTTTATTTAGTAACAGGATTTCATGGATTACATGTGCCTAATTAATGGAAAATTTTTTCTAATAATTAACTTATTACGAATATTTAAATTACATTTCTCTTTTATTCATCATATCAGATTTGAATTAGCAGCTTGATATTGACATTTTATTGATATTATTTGATTATTTTTATATAGGTATAACATTCTATTGATGAAATAATTAATTTTATAAATATAAAAAGTATATTTGATTTCCAATCAAAAGTTTAATATTTAAATTAAATTTCAATATTAACATTAACTTTAAAATTTTTAATAATGACATTTACAATTATAATTATAATCAACATAAAAATAAAAATGTTTTTTTAATTTTAAAATTTAAAATATATATTATATTTTAATTTAATATTCATAATTATTACTATTTTTTTACGAATGAAAATTCGGATCATTAAATTGAAAAATTTAGAGGATAATAGTTCAGATTCATAACATTTAATTTGCTTTTAAAAATTGTTATTTAATTTATCTTAAATAAGAAGTAATAAATTATATTAATTTCGACTAAATAATAGATTCTATTTAATCCTTATTTTTGATTGAAACCAAAAAGGAGGTTTATTACGTACTGTTAATAATAATATTGAAAAAATTCCAATTATAAAAAGATTCATAAAAAAAAAAGCTGCAAACTATCTTTTAAAGCATTTTAAATGTTTAATCTTTAAATATTTATTATTTTAAAATAAAACATTATATTTTCAATATAAGAATAATAATTGTTTATTATAAATCATTTTTAAAATTTTAAACTCAAAAATTAAACAATTTTAATAATAAAATTGTATGATAATCTAATTCTTATTTTATGTACTGTAACTAGATTCTTACTGATTTTAATTTTATTTAATATGCACATTACTATAAGTTATGGGTTTCCCTTTAGGTAAATGTTTGTTAATTTCGACATAGTAGGTGTCCTATTAGTGTTTTTGTTCATATCCCATTAACATTTTTAAATAATGATAAATAAATAACTATACTAATAATAAGAAAAAATATTATATATATATATATTATATAAATAAATACTAACTTTGTTGCGCTGTTTAAAAACACACACTGTAGAATACTAAAAAAAAAAAAATTAGAATCAGACGAAATCACGTATGATCAACACAGACACCACTGAGATTGGACAGAATGCTGGATTGAAAAATCCGTTTCGTGTATATCGCATACACACAACTGGAGAAATCCAGCAATAATTCGAGTGTAATCCGCACACACACACACATAAAATAAGTCGTGGAATAACGAGCCACGAGTTGGGCGCCACTTTGTCGTAAACTTTGCCGATTACTCGAACGTATACCAAAATAAAGAATAACTAAAAATGACGTAAAAATACTTTATTCGCACGCATTCGAATCATACGATCACCACCACTGTCCTTTTGCTGCTTTAGTCATATCTATTATATCATATTAATCTTACAATCAAATAACTATTGATTGTTCTAGTATTTACATATTTATATTAAATTTTGCTTACTATACTAATTGAAATATTACAGTACATTGACACTAACTTACATAATTGTTATTTTAACCAATTTGTATGTGTTTTTAATATTGTTTAATTTATTTATTGAGTTTCACAGTTTTACTTATTATCTATAGTTATTTTCTTAACTTAATTCTTATGTACCAACATCTCTTATTTTGATTAAAATTCATTAAAGCCTAATACAACATAAGTAATTTTATTTTTCTAGCATTTTCAATAACACAAGTCCATAACACAACAACAAGTATATGATTAAACCTTTGGTAAATATCTAAAATAAAACAAATCTGTTATTTTTAAATGACATTTTTTTATTAAATCTTTAAATCTTTACTTGACTATAAAATCATTTATAACATTATCCAAACTTACAATTTTATTTTAACAATCATATTGAAAATAAAAGGACTTTTCTAACTCCAATGAAAATTGGTAAAAAAATATAAATACAAAGTATTGTGGATTCATTGACAAATTATCAATACTGTAAAAATTACCATTTTGTTTTAATTCTTTTCAACTATCATTGTATCTTATCCACAAAAAAAATTCTTTTAGTTAAAAATTAAAATAGTTTATTCTGTTGTACTGTCAACAATGCCATTAAATTCTACATTGAGTTGATCTAGTAAGCACAATTATTGTTCACATAATTTAAAATAGGGCAAAGGTATATATCAAACAATTTACAGAAATCAAGCCTAAAAATATATACAAACAGTTCTAAAGGTTTATACTTATTGCAATTTTAGTCATACATACTATATATTATATAATATAATAATGTTACTACTTCTGAGGAATCGATGTTGAAAAATTTAACAACCATGTATCGACTTCACGTCTCACGAGTTTGTATTCAAATTATAGACATTCTGATTAATTTTCTGGTAATCCAATAAAATGTCAACAAGAGTTAGACTGCGGTTTTTTTTTTTTTTTTTTGTTTCATTGTTCATAGTTGTCCTATCAGTTTAAGGCAGGGTGTCGAATACTTTCACTTTTTAGCTACCTATAATGGAGGTATTCAAAATGTCTTAGAATGTTTAAAGAACACTAAAATGTACATAGAATAAAAAAACCAGCTGTTGCACTACATTAATAAGGATTTGGTCAAATTATAGACCTTATACCTATAAGGTCTATACAGGTACTATGGTAAAAATGCATATTTACTTATATTATACTTATACACATACTTGAAATTTTCAGGACCATACATGAGTTAGTAATAATTAACAATGTAATCGCGTTATTTGCATCATTCGCTCGTAAAAACATGTATTATATGTATATAATTACTGTATATCGTAGGTTGAAAGTATTTTCAAACAAAAACTTTTGTTTAACTGTTAAAAGACTTTTAAAAAAATGAATATATAAATAAATAAATGCATTTAATAATAATATATAAAATGAACAGTAAAATCAATTTATTGTTTGTTTTTATATTTGATAGCTAGAATTTCATACTTTTCCTCATAAAATTATAAAAAAAAAACATTGAAACTTAAAACTTTATAGTATACAGATATTAATTAAACATCCCTAACTTTTTTGTAACTAAAAAGCATTTAATAATATGTGCTCTAAATAAAACAATAAAAAACAAATTAGAAAAAACATTTGGATATCAAAAAGAAAAAAAAATTATGTTAACTTTAACAAATAAATACATTTTTTCTCCAATAATTGAATTGAAGCATAATATGTCTTGTATTATATGATATTGATCACTCATAGCAGTGTTATAATAGCATTTTTTTTTTAGTTTTTGTTAGATTATTTAAAATGATTCATCCTATGAGTTGTAAATCATTTTATTTTGTTACGTAATGAAATTTGAATCCGAACAAGGTTCAACAGCGACATAAAAAATAACTTTTTACTTCTTACTTTTGTAACAGTTTCATTGAGTTCATCAAATTTTCTTTTTCGACTAGTTGTAATACTTTTCATGGGTCCAAATACTTCTTTATCAACTTTTATTTGTGATATACCACGAGACTCACGTTTAGAATTAAAATTCCCTGTTTTAGTAGTTTTTGTTACTAACATATTAGGGGACTGCTGATTCTGACGTGCTATATCTATCTTATCACAATCTTTCAATTTTCCTAAAACAGAAAAATAACTTATATTGTGCAGTAGTAAGCTGATATGACATAAATTCTGCAAGAGAGATATTTTTCATTTGAATTTTAATTATTGTATTCTACAGTAAATTTATGTTTCTACATATTAAATTATGTATCACTTAACATTCACTAAGCTTGAATTACAATTCTAAAAGTGTCATAGAACATAACTAAGTAAACTAAGTATCTACTATCAAGTTATAATTACATTGAAATGTAATAATTATACAAATGTGTCTCTGTATTCAACTATCAGTTCTCACCCAATAATCATCTTATACTTATTAACGACTCAAACACCTATTCAAAAATGATAGATGGTGGTCGCTATAATTGAGTTCAATGTTAAGATGACTATTTGACTCAAATTTATTTTAAAAAATTACACCATAATAAATCATGTATTAAATTACTCAAAATAAACCAGATAAATGTATATACATTTAAAAGAATATATAATTAAAATACCAATTTCATCTAAGATGATACCTTTCACAATTCTTGTAGGCAATTTCTTTTTTGTGACAAGGCCTTTTTCGAAAATTGTTGGTATGGCGTTTGGGTAAAGTATCCGCCTCTTTTTAGTGGATTTGAAACATGTTGGCTCAAAGTGTAATGAGCATATCTTGTGGTTTGGTAGAACTTTTTGGTTTGTTAATTTACAACGATTAATCCATACCTTCCGTCTTATTGGACATGCTGGAAATCTAACAAAAAATAATAAAATACAACTGATTACACTAATATATTCTTATTCCTATATGCTTAGGTAATATTATTAATAAAACTTACAAGTGTAAAGATATCTTGAAACTGGGATAATATTTTAGCACTGATTTCACGCATAGAATACAATTATTAGACTTCTTATGATTTTTTGATTTTTCTAAAACAAAAAGTTATTTTGATTTTCTGATTTTTTGTAACTGACATTTATTTTGTAGAAGTATTGAGCAAAAATTGTTAGTTAAAATTTAGCTACTATTTTCTACAGAAAAATTATGTTAATATATGTACTTAGAATCAATGAGCAGACATATGTTTCAAATTTTAACATTTCCTACAAATACTTAGTGACCATTAATAATGTAGTAGACTGATTGGTAATCAATACATTAAACAAAAGTAAAAGTTTTTTCTACACAATATGATATTAGATTATTTAGGTATACCAAAATTATGTAACAGTATCTAAAATCAGATCAAATTGTTATATTTATTTGGAAAATTCAAAACCATATACATAATTATTAATACATATATAAGTAATTATTTAAAAGTTTAATGTTAACAGTAATTTTTGTACTGTATAATACATGGAGTATAAGCAAATTATAGAAACTGAACAAAATAATAAATCTTCCTATTTTCATTGAATTAAATGAAATGTAACTATCATATTTCATTACAGTATTAAATACCTTAAGGGGATTGGTGATGGTGATTGCCTGTCTTTATCTAACCCATGCGCAATATAAGAATTCAGAGTGTTTTTTTGTCCAACGTACCAATTGATACAGTAAAGCGATAAGAATTTTGAAAACAGATTCGAATTTGCCATCAAATCTACTTGAGAATAGTCAGTCCACATTTTTGTTATTATCTCCCATAATCCTAAAATCATTATTTTACAAACAAGAAATTAAAAAATTGTTGTCATATTTCAATTGTTTAAAAAGTTATATTTTAATATAAAAAATGATGACTGGCCATTCTCAAGTAGACTTGACGACAAATTCAAACCTGTTTTCAGAATTCTTATCGCTTTACTGTATCAATTGGTACGTTGGACAAAAAAAACACTGAATTCTTATGTTGTGCACGTGTTAGATAAAGATAGGAAATGACCGTCATCAATCCTCTTAAAGACTTTTTTCTACGTAGTTACAATTCTTAATTTCAAACCTAAAATAGTATTAATACAGATCATAGGTAAAAGGTTTAACAAATAAATTCTTTCACATAAATACAATATCATTTTAGTAAATTGTATCATGTTTATGGGTTAATATTTATAAATATTCAGTTAATCTACAATCACTATTATTATTATTATTTATTTTGAAGTACTTATAAATATATTTTATTGAATAATATTTAAATAATTTGAATTGTACAAAAAAAATTATGGTATTAACTACCTAGGCATACACAATAAAATATAATAAAACTGTGTACTTGATGTTATGTTTAAAAATATCATATAAATTAAACAATCTCTTTTACAGTAAACAAAATGTATTTTTTAAATTATATCTTAGTTGTAAAAATTTTGTAAATATTATGAGATTTTTAAAATTTATTCACTTTTTTCAAGAAGTTTTAATTAATACATTTGCATTTGTTAGTTTTAAAATTTTAAAATGTATTACAAGATTTATATTACAGTTATATATTAATATTTTAATTTTATAACATATATGTAGTTCAAAATATTCCTTAATTTTTTTAAAATGTTAATTTGATTACCCATTTTAACTTTTAAGGATATTAAACATAGTTTAACAATTAATTTAACTTATTTCAATGATGAAATTGTTAAAATTTTAAAACATACATGGATTTAATTAGCTAATTGGTTTAGATCTTAGTTCTAAATTATTGAAAAATACATTAATGTGTACAATTTACAACACAAAAAAAAAAATTAAGAAAATATTACACTGGGTGACAAATGCCCATGAGCATAGGTAAATCAAGTCATATCAAGTACTAATTTTAGGGGCTAGAATTTTATAAGTCACACAGACCTAGTATTGATAATAATTAATAAGTAATAACTAAAATAATAATAATTGGGTGGCTAATCCCCCCTATCCGCCACCTAATTTTGCCTATGCTAATTATATTTAAATGTAATTTTAATATCCAATATATATGTACATGTATTCAACAATTAATCATCACCCAATACAGCACATCTTTCGCGTAACAACCACCCACAAAACCTATTTGAACAAGGTGGAATATCACACCATATACTTGAATTTGAACAATTAAAATTCACTATTCATCTATAAGTAAAAGTTGTTGGAAAAATAATGTATAATACCTACCTTTCAATGTTTTAAATGGCAGATCTGTTCTTTTGATTTGGCCTTTTCCAAAAACTGTTGGTACAGCATCTGGGTACAGTATCCGCCTTTTTACATTGGATTTGAAACATGTTGGCTTAAAATGTAGTGAACAAATCTTATGGTTCGGTAAAACTTCTTTATTTGTTAATTTACACCGTTTGATCCATAACTGCCGCTTTTTCGGACACCTCGGAAATCTAACACAAAATTACGAAATATTACTGATTAGACTAACGTGTTATTGTCTTCATACGCTAAGATAATATTATTAACATAACGCACAAGTGAAAAGATACCGTGGAACTCGGATTTTTGGGCTTTAGTTTCGCACACAAAATACAAACGTTAGGCATGTTTACATAAAGAGTTCGTTAATCTATTGAAATGAACGATACTAATACAAAACGACCGTGCTGCGAATCCACTACTCACGATATTCCATTCTTAGAAAGACTATCAGGAGAGGCTTACGTTTACGTTCATACCACTATTGAAATCATTCGATTTCTTTCGTTACTTCCTAGTTCGTATATAACACGGTTAAAATAATGTTTAAGATAGTTTATTAGAAAAACGATTTATTAATATTCAGTACTTGTCGAGATACTATGTAACGCGTCGTCGCGACAGTAACAAGTCACCTATCCAACTGCTAGAAATTAGCAACTAATTTTACTCTATACCGAATCTAAATGTTTACATCACTCATAATACCGTGATTGTGGTGAATGTTATCATATTAATGTACAACCGCGTCTAGTCATTCCGATTTCCGGATATAAAAATAGACATTTTCTCTTCAATACTACTGATAAACCATTTATTAGTGTTAAGAAATGATTTAAAAATGAACCGATTTATTACTTTTTATATAGGTAGCTAACGTAATCAAAATTGTTTTCCTCAGAGTAAACGCCGGTTATATATTACCTTATTGGGATAACACAAGAATAATAATTTATTCGCGCACGACAACAGTAAAAATATTGTAAAAAAAAAAACAGTAGAACATAATCAAATAAGTGAAATAATATTTTAAATACAAAATAATATACAATGTATATTTATTAGAAACTTTTTTTCAGATTTTAGCCGACGACAGCGGAACAGCTTTCGCAATACTCGTCCGCGGCATATTTATTAAAAACTATAAAGTAACATTAAAACTAATCTTGAGTAGTTTGGTGGGCTGGTATTCAACATTTTTCGGGTAAATAAATTTAGGTACATTATTTATAATATCAGGTATTCAGATGGGTAGACGGACACAAAATTGACATCACAATAATTAAACAATCGTTTTCGTGCGATAGATCTTTAGCATCATGAACGGTTGTAAGTACTAAGTACTTCCAATCTACGATATTCATTATTCATTTACTACATTCTTGGTAATTGTATAGCACATATATTATATATGTTTTTAGGAGCGAAAGATGCGAACAAAGCGATAACGTCTTCAGTTAGGTATTACTAGATGGTTTATGACCATTAAAATATCCCGTATGTGTATAAGTATAAATATAAGTAAACACGTATTTGTACCATATAGTCCATTGACCTTATATAAGGTCGATAAGTTGTCCAAATCTTTATTGATAGGATGTAGTGTATAACAGATAGTACGAGTATTAAGAATATGTATTAGAAACGTATATATTATAATATAGAGTATAGACTATAGTGTAGTGAAACCTCTGTTTACGTATCTACTTTTTAATAACAGATTATAATACTAAACTTTAAGTGAAATTAACACAACTTACTAATATTGTTTAGAATTAAAGTAAATCCTCAGTAATTAATATTATAAATGTAGCGAAATATTCGTTATTAACTGTTAATGACAATGTTTGGTTAATTACGTTACTAAAGATTTAACGTCTCTTACTGTAACATATTTTGTATTATAAAATATTACTAAAATACTAACTATTAATAACTTAGAAATTAGAAATCAATATCGAAAAATGGTGTGAAAAAGTTATAGCGGTAGCTTAAAATATGTTATAGTTTCTAATGTATTTCATTATGATAAGTAGGCAAGGTAAATAATAATATTATATAATTTTTATATAAATATTATCATTGATTATTATTGTTATTATTATTAATTATATAATATTATTATTTATAATCAATGATATTATATAAATTTGGAAAATGTAATAACTAATTTTATAGCCAAGTAAAGATTTAAAGATTTAATTAAAACACTTTATTTACAAATAATAGATTTGTTTTATTTTAGATTTTTAGCAAAATTTTAATCGTTTACTTGATGTTGTGTTATCGAAAATACTCAAAAAATAAAATTACTTATTTATACTTATAAAAATAATATAATTTTATTTATTTTGAAATCTAAAATATATTTATTTTATTCAATTGAAACTTCACAGTGAATTTTCATAATCAATAAGTTTAAAATAAAAATAACGTTCAAGTTATAACTTAACTATACAAAATAATAATTTTTTAATAGCAATTGGTATATTTATTTTATATTTTGTTTATTTAAAATCATAAAATATCATAATAGATAGCTCATATAATGAATGGAATCTTTTCTTGTTTTACATAAAATAAATGAAAACAAGTTTAAAATAATAGTATATTACAAAATATTTAAAACTAAAATTTATAAATTGTGTTACATTTTACAGGTATCAAAAATTGAAAAGTACCTATTATTATGAAGGTTTATTTGTAAGCACATTTAAAATATGTTTTGTGATTTTGTGGTAAATGCTAATAAGAAAAAAATCACTATTTGAAACACTATGTAAATAACATCTTTATATGTATGCTTTACATGTATCCTACATTAAAAGATTCTGGCGATAAATATTACAAAGTTGTAACAACTTAATATTACCTGAAGCTACCATCTCTTTTATAATTTTTAAATATTTAAATATTAAATTTACTCTTAAACAAATTTAACATAGGTACTCAATACTCATGGTAGTTATTTAATATACTAATGATCATACACATATTGCATACTACCAAGAAAAAACTCATCATTGTTAAAAAGAATTTATATTTAATAGCTTATGCAATTTTTGTTTGCTCTTTCAAAAAATTATATATTTATATATTTATAAATATTGTAGTTAATATTTTGGAAACTACTAAATAAATATTGTATTTTTAATAATTAAGTAATAGTTAAATATTTTTAACTTATTATACATATATTCAATCTCAGGAAAATTTAAGATATTTAGTGTATTTAAATCTGTTTGTCTGCTATACAATTCAATGCATTTAACTTGCAAAGTTATTTAAAATTTTACTTCCTTACGGCCTTACACAATGTCATATTTTGTATAATTTATAATTAAAAAACATTATACTTATTAGTTAATTATGTTAAATAACATTTGTATTTGTTGGTATGCAAAAAATTAAGATATATATAAGTATATTCTTGTTTTGAGCTTATAAAAGTATATAATTCATGTATATTGTTAACCAACTCATGTATTATACTACCTTATGTCCTTATGTATATATATATGTATATATATTAATTTATACTTTAGTGTTAATATATTATACTAAAATTCCAACTTGAATTACCTCAAGCTACCAACTCATTTAATTATTTAAAAATTTTAGTATTTAATTTACTCTTGAGCAAATTTTATTTATTCCTGATATAGCTAAATAAAAAACTCACTATCAATAACAAAATGTATATTTAATAACATTTGGAATTTATTGTGTGCTTGATTCAAAAAATAATATATTTTAATGTATATACATAAGTAATAAGTATTGTAATACATATTTGATAAATTATATAAGTAAAATAGTTAACTAGGTTTTTTTAATTTTATACAAAAAAATCCAATCTCAAAAAAAAAAATAATACTATTTACCTAGGGTGTTTTAATAAGAATTTTAAAAAATGTTTCAAAACCCAAATTTTTTTTGAGGTTTACAATTCTCATTATTGAAATATCTGGGAAAACAAACAACAACTACCTACCTATATTATTTATATCATAATATTGTTTAGAAATTAAAATTAATGTTTAATATTTAACCAATTGACTTAATAAGTAATCCACTTAACACCTTGATGTATTATATTATCCTATACCAATATTATACATATTATTATATATAAATTTATTATCTTATATCTTTTATTTTAAATATTCATAACAGTCATAAAAATTAACAATTTACAAGTTCAAGAGACATTAAAAACTTTTCAACTACTTTTTTCAGTGCAATTATAGGTATTGATATGATGACTCTAACCTTTATTTTACAAAGGTAACCAAATATTTATATGATCAATATTTTTATATAAACATTCAGTAATTCATCAAAAAAATATCTTTTTATACCTAATTTAATTTTATATATTTTATTGTACTTGAATATAATTAAAATAAAAAATATAAAAAAAACTTGGGTAATTTTTTAAAGACATTATTGCAGTTAAAATGCATTTTTTTAAATATTTTTTACAGTTTTTGAGGCATTAAAATCTGATTCCAATCAATGAGTTATAACTAGGGCTAGTATTTGTGTGCAGTAACATTTTTTTTTTTTTTTTTTTTTTTTTTTGTTACTAGTGTATTACCTATTATTCCGTGTGTTGGTTTGAAAATTTGTGTTGATTTATCTCGATGATATTGTGACAGGCCACGTACCCATGAACAACCGTGAATGGATGGTGTGAGGTAGGTAGAGCTGAAATAAATAAATGGTAGAAATATTTCAAAAGACAAAATGTCTATTTACTCAAACGACAAATACATACTTTTTGTATACCGCCAAACCGTATTAAAACTATTGTTAGTATGCATATTATATGAAACGACAAATGCGTACTAATCGTAGTTTGAAGAGCGCGCTTCAACTGAAGTGTCCGACGTAACCCTATGGGTGTGTCGTTTTATTTTCGGGGGGGTATGGAATCATTTGTGCGGAGTCGCCATTGTTGAATAGAAGTGTGTGTGAAGTACCAGGAATTCATGAACACGAGCGTGTTCTTTTAACCATAGACGGCGGCCGCAGTCATTCGTGCGGAGTCGGGTTGTTTAATAAAGAATTGTGAGTACCAGGGATTCATGAATACGAGCGTGTTCTTTTAGCTTCAGACGGCGGTCAGTCTAATGACGGTAGATTTTTCTTCACATTTGTGTGAAAGAGCCGCTTTGTCTTTTGAAATATTTATACCATTTATTTATTTCAGCTCTACCTACCATCCATTCACGGTTGCTCATAGGTACGTGGCCTGTCGCAATATCATCGAGATAAATCAACACAAATTTACTAACGAACACACGGAGACGGAATAGTAGGTAGTACGAAAAATCAAAATCGCTAAAAATTATAATAATTTACTCAATTATATTAAACGCAACAGTTGTCGGCTAGTCGACATTATAAACATTGTACTGGTCGTTGGTAACGACTACCCGTCGACAAATACAGTGTTCATTTTGACAGTTCATAAGTTTGACTGGCGAAAGGCGATGAGATAACGTTTTGAAAATTATGACGCGCGATCAAATGCTGTCCCAAGAATCTTAGAACATAATTGTTTTTTATTTTTATTGTCGGTAGGTAGGTACTTATTTAAAATAATATAATATTTCTGTCATTATAATTACTGTTATTTATATCATGGTTTGGTAATTGAAACTGTAATTTTAATATATTATGTATATTGTTAGCTAAAGATACATTTTTACGTCATATACGTGTATTTAATAACAATATAATATAGCGTTCCGATTCAAAAAGTTTTTCATTCCGAGCACTGGTTAATATACAGTTGTTTACCTGAACACAGAAAATTTAAAGATAAATTCCAAAATATGATAATTATTAGATTAATTATCACAATAACAATGTTTCCGTAATTAAAATAGAACCCTCTTTATATAATAATTTTTTTTTTCAAATAAATAATAATTAACAGAAATAAATGTTTAAAATTCGCAACAATAAGTACGGTCGATTACCTACGCTTAATAGAGACACCGGTTAATAAGGACAACCGCACTTAATCGGGACAATTCTTCAATCATGAAAACAAATATAATATACTTGTAGGATTAGCGAATTATGTTTGTATTATACTCGGGACCCGAATCCGGATAATTGGGACATTCTCATCGAGTATAGGTAAAAATAAATCAATAGTCCGAAAATCACGAATGATTCGCGTAATCGTTTATTAGATTAAATTTATGTTAGATAGGTGCATTTTATGTTATCGTATGTTCAAATGTATAATAGGTGTTAAATGCTGTATTTTACATGTACCTATAATATGTACTTGATAAGTGTGTATTTTTATAAATAGGTAATAAGGGTATTGGTATAATAAAAACAATAAAATGAAAAAATCAGTTTTTCAATAGATTTATGTGTTCGTTTCTTAAATTTCGGATTATCAGGACAACCGCTTTATCGGTACAAAATAACACGCAACCTTTGTGTCTTAATAAAGCGAAATCGACTGTATAATATATTAAAATCACGTCGAGGTCACTAAAATAATATACGGCGGGCACTGAGCAGGAGGCATATATACCTAGGCGCGCCCGGTTACCAAAATACTTCGTGAGCCGCAGTCACACACTGGCCAATATGTGTATACCTATGTGGCTATGTTTGTACACGTCATATATTCGGCACAACCAATAAATAATAAACAAAATAATAATGTGGACAATAATTACCAGTGCAAATAATATTACATAAGAGAGACACCGACAAAACAGTATAATAAAATATATATAAAATAGACTCACACAATATTATAGGTAGTCGGTGCACGGCTGGCCTACAACTGCTACCTACGCCTGCTATAATAATATAAAAGTGATAATATAAAAGTGATGACACAAACTCGTGACGATTTCTACCCATACACATGAGTGTAAAAAAAACCGTGCTTAGCGACTTCGATTTTAATCGAATAATAGCGAGGAAAAGTGACGATTGGCGGTCACAGAATTTAGTAAAATATTTAAATTTAACATGACGTAACCCCACCTAATGGTGTTCGCACAACAAAATATAAAGCAAATAATATGATTTTTGGCGATTTACGCCCACGATACAAAAAACCCAACACTAAACGAATACCGATTCGCGGTGTATAAACTTTATGACGTGGCGATTTGCGCACACGAAGAATACAATTCATAACAATAAAAATGTACCGACGGCGATTAGCGGGACGGTGTGTTCCTCGTCAACACTGCGGAAAGAAACTGGTCATTATAATAATAATATACGGACGACAGACGATATCGCGTCGTCACGTACTCGACATGTTACATAATAATTATTAGGTAATAACTCGCAACGACTAAAATCAATGAAACAAAATAAATAAAATAACATTATAGATAGTGCGTGAGTGTAATGTGCAATGTGTGTGTGTGTGTGTTGGTCGGTCGGTGACAAATAAAAATTTACTTATTACCATGATTATTAACATACTAAAATTATGTTTATAATAATAAATAAACATTTTATTGTAATTTGTAATAATATACTAATATACTAATATTATAATATATTATAGGTAAATTATAATCAAATTTGAAGACTGATTTTGATTAACTTTGAAATATTATAATACACGTAGGTACCTATATATTGTAAAATAATATGTATCTACCTTAGATCATAGTATACTAGTATAATATAATATCTAAGGTATCTACCAAATCTAGCAGAGGTAGTGCAACAGATGGACCTAACTTAAAATCGTGTGCGTAGTGCGTTCTTTACACGTTCCGGGAAGTTTCATAAATCTACCTTATACTCTATTGTTCTGTGCTTATAGCCGTTAATCGTTATAGCGTACATAAAACTACAAAGTGAAAGTTCCGGCATCCCACCCAAAACTGATATAAGGTCAACTATGAACATCGATATTAAGCTAATGGATGCGACATAACACAAAAATCTGTGAGCTAAAATAATTGATAGTATTATTAACCGCTAGATGTCATAATTTATGAAATTGTAACAATAATAATTATCTGTACATAGGTATTATGTTTTCTCTCTCTTACAAGAGTTTCACTTTCCTCGTCACACAAAAGACGTGTGCGAGTGAGAACCATTGTTTCTCTCTCCGTTATGTTGGTCTAAACAGTGTATGTAGAATGTATAAAGAAATGCCGTATGTCTATGACTATAAATAAAGAAACGAAAAAAAAAAAAATCACAGTCTACTCCTGTTGACGTTTTGTTTGGTTACCTGAAAAATTACCAAAGTTTCTGTGATTTGAATACGAACACGTGAGTCTTAGAGTCGATGCTCGGTCGTTAAACTTTTCGATATCGGTTTCTCACAAGTTGTAACGTTGTTTTATTATAGTAGAGGTATATACGCTTTGTACAGTGAAGGTAGGCACTCGCTAGTCAGACGGAGAATTTGAGAATTGACTACTTATCAGGGTTTAAAAGAATTAACGATCACTATATAATTCATTAAAATGCGGTGTATGCTATGTATCAAACCAAAGTACAAACAATTTAGGCCTTATGTATCTTTTCACTCGTGAGTATTGTTATTAATATTACTTTAGCGTATTGAAACAATAAATCTAATTAGTTGTATTTTATAATTGTGTATAAGATTTCCTAAATGTCCGATTCAAAAACAAGTATGGATGAACATCTGTAATATAACGAATCAAGTAGACTTGACAAAATGTAAGATATGTTCATTTCATTTTCAACTTGATTGTTTTAAAGACCATACGGATAAAAGAATACTTAAACCGGACGCTATACCAACATATTTTGTAAAAAGATACATAAGAAAACAATATCTCCAATTAGCAACTGAGCATGGTATTATACATTTTTGTTTCTCTATTTATTACTTATTAATGTCAAGTGCTATAAATTAAGTTCTTGTACCATGGTTATAGAAAAAAATATTTAAAGAGATTAGTATAATATAGTAATAACTCTAATCATAATATCCTGTTAACATTAGAATGATGAAATTGATATTTTAATTGTATATTCTTTTAAATATATTTATGTTTGTATGGCTTATTTGTATGTATTATTGTATAATTTCATTACTAATAGAGTATTATAGCTTTAGTATTTTAAATAAATTTGAATCAAATAGTCATTTTAAATTAGAAAATTTTTTTACTTAATACTTCTACAGAATAAATGTCTGCTGTAGAAAATTAGAAAATAAAAATAACTTTTTGTTTTAGATTATTCAAAATTAGCTAACCTAAACAATAGTTGTATTCTATGTGTGAAATCAATGATAAAATTTAAGCTCGGTTCCAAGATAACTTTACACAAGTGAGTTTCATTAATAATATTAAGCATATAGGAACAAAAATATACTAAACTTATCAGTTGCATTTTATAATTTTTTGTTAGATTTCCGACATGTCCAGAAAGACGACAAGATTGGATTAATCGTTGTCAATTAACGAACCAAGAAGTTCTACCAAAGCATAAGTTATGCTCATTACACTTTGAGCCAACATGTTTCAAATCCTCTGAAAAGAAGCGGATACTTTACCAAAACGCCGTACCAACAATTTTTGAAGTGGGTCGTTACAACTACAAAAGAAGAGTCTTTAAAGGTATAATTATTGCTTTTGAATTGACTGTTAGGTGCTAAAAACTAAATTTTCTCTCCTAAGTTATAGATGTAAATATTTTCAGTATAATAAGGACATTTAAAAAAAAAAAATTGCTTACAAGAATTGTGAAAGGAATCATTCTTTCGGAATTTATGCCATATCAATTTGTTATTGCACAATATAAGTTATTTTACTGTTTTAGGAAAATCGAAAGATTGTGTTAAGATGGAGATTGCATGTCAGGATCAATAGTCCTCTAATATGGAACCTTTCCAAAACTAAGAAATAAAAAAATCATCTTTTATGTCACTATTGAACCTCGTTTGGATTAAAACATCATTGGGAAACAATCTAATACTGCTATAAGTGATCAATATCATACAATACAAGATTTATTGTGCTTCAGTTAAATTAATATTTTTTTCTTTTTATATGCAAATGTTTTTTTATAGTTTTTTTTTTTTTTTTTATATAAATAACATTATGAGGAAAAGTATAAAATGACTTGAATGTAATAACTGTAAATGTATAAAATGAACGACGAATTGTTCCGCCACAGGAACAGGATTATATCTCTTAAAATATTTTGAATATTTCGTTTTGCATAAAAAATAATAGTACATATGTGTAATACACTAATACATAATGGTGATAAATTTCAAATCTCACCGATTAATTTAGATCCAAATAAACAAGTTATATTTATTAAAACATTCAATTTATACACATTCTAATTAGTAAAATTAATGATAACCATTTACCTACAATATCAAAATTATCCGTTTTGATGACTCATCATCCTCAGTTGAAAGGTAATTATAAGTATGAAAGATAAGTAATGAAGATACAGATAGATTAATTTTATTTTAGAAATCTTAAAACAGTCAAAATGATTTTTCACATTAAAGTACAACTCACACAGAGAATGATGATATATTTGCTCTTTGAAGATGACCTGTATGAATCCAGAACAATAATAATTAACAAAAAATAGTATATGATTATTTATTAAACACTAACATAAACTCCAATGTTTATCTGATATTCGAATTTAAAATAATTTGGAAATAAACAAGCAATACAGTGTCTTGCTTTGTAATTATATTTTAATGAAATATGTATTACTGATGTTTTGATTTGACTTATTCAAAAAGTAAAAACAAATCATTGATAGATTCTTACCATTATGTTTTCGATAAAATTTATTTCTTTTTGTAATGATTTCATCCATAAATTCATTAAACTTAATAACGGATCTAAGTTTTTAACTTTTGTATTGTTCTCAATAATCAACAATAGTTCATCATAAACAATTGATTTGCTCTTCAAACTAAATAGTGTTTCGATAATGTAAATTGTAAGGACAATGGTTAATTTTGGACAACAAAGTAAATAGGTTCTTAATACACGGTTGTATTAAATAAATATTCTAATTATAAGTTTAGATACATGATGTAAAATATTTGTAGTATTATATTTTAGGACAAAGTAAAATTATTTTCAATGTGACACTTGATTTGTGTTACCTAAAAGTTTTTTTTTAGATTTTAGTTATTTTTAATGCAACACAGATTAAAATGAAATAAAAAAATCAATTATAAATAAAATTGCATACAATATTCTATATATTATGTTAATTAATTTCATAATTATTATAAACATATTATTTAAAACACTAAAATATTTAAGTATAATATCTTATTTATGGAAAAAAATTAAATGATTACACTTTACTATAGACTCGAATATATCTCAACACCCGTTACATTGAGGTAACTGTAATAAATATTTGAAATTTGAATGCAATAAAAAAACATTGAAACTATATGAAAAGATATTTTGAGAGTATACAGTGTGCCAATATCTGCTCTTAGCGGCCATTATTTTCAAGTATATTTTAACTTCAATAAGTAGTCAATTTATTTATTTTTTTTTAATGTCAAAGATTGTTGATTAGGTTTATATAATTTGTTACAAAATCATAGCATAGTATACCTATTATTAATTATTAAAATATAATGTATACTTATCAATTATCATATACTTAATATTGTTATGGACTTATATAAATTTATATTTAATTATTTAAAATTTTAAATATTCATTACTGTTCGCGTCAAGCCGATCCACGACGCACCATTCCACTATTATCTTCCGTTCCTTATTGTTTTTGTTTTATTATTATTATATGTTGTCTTTGAAGTTTGATTACCGAGGTGGCTAATCATATGTGATTGTATCTATTTTGTTTTATCGGTTTTATATATTATCATTATTGTTCGGCCAACGCCTTTGTTTACTTATTATTATAATTTTTTGTTTTTTTTTTTTATATACTAAATATCGTTATTATTCTATCTGTAGCTATTGCAACTCAAAATTACATTTATTTTGTGTTTTTCTATTACCTCGACTGTGAGGTAATTTATCATTTTTGCTGTGGTTTTCTTCGTCGCTTGTGGCCATTGTGGCACTGGAGTGGTTATTATTAAACTAACAATTTCACCAATAAACCATTACACTCTGGAAAAGTTTCGTAAGCGTTGTATTTTATTATAATTTGGTATCCTTTAACAGGGGTTGTCGACTCATCATCGCTGCGTCGTATTTACATCGCCCAGCAGCCACTGTCGAGTGTCAACGTCGGCGCCAGAGCTTCAACGTTATTTCGCGTAAGTCCGCCAGCAACTCAGGAAGGCGAGTTGTGTGAGATGCCGCCCAGGTCGTCGAACATCTCCGCTCACCGTCACTTTCCACATTCTTCACCATCGCCGAATGATCATCGACCGTATTTTTAAGCTAGTTCATAAGATTATTCTTTAGATACTTCTCCCTACTGTTGTAAACTCTATGATCATTACACTAGACCGCCTCCGACTATAGAGCCCTCCCTCTAATTAACCTGCATCATCCTCATTCTCTTGTTTAGCTTCCGTTCCAATTTTCATCAAACCCGTCCAGTGTCGTCGTCGTGTATTAGGTTGCCTATCGTCCCCCGTTCATAGTGTACATAGTGACAGAGGAATTGCCTACCCCAATCAATGACAGTGGTTTCAGTGGTATTTTATTATAACTGGTAAAGAGTTCTCGGTGTTTACCAGCCGAGTGGTCCTTCATTAATTTATTGTGTTGGCTCATACACAATATGAGCATATACATGTCGAGATATATTCGAGTCCACAATAAAGTGTAATCATCTAATTTTTTTTCCAAAAATAAGATATACTTAAATATTTTAGTATTTTAAATAATAATGTTTATAATAATTATCAAATAAATTAATTTGAAATTAATCATTATAATATATAGAATATTGTATGCAATTTTATTTTTAATAATTTTTATCTATACATACACAATCTTCCATCATTTATTACTTTAAACACATATTTTAAATGTTTTGAATTACATTATTATTTCAAACTTGTTTTCATTTATTCTGAATAAAACAAGAAAAGACTCCATTCATTATCTTAACTATTTATTATGATATTTTATGATTTAAAATAAATAAAATATAAAATACCTATAAATAATTAATATACAAATTGCAATTAAAAAATTATTATTTTGTATAATAAAATTATAACCTAACATTATTTTTATTCTAAACATATTTATCATGAAAAATCACTGTAAAACTTCAATTGAATAAAATAAATATATTTTAGATTTCAAAATAATTTTCATTAGCATAAATAAGTAATTTTATTTTTCGAGCATTTTCGATAACACAAGTCTATAACACAACATCAAGTAAGCAATTAAAACATTGCTAAAAATCGAAAATAAAACAAATCTATTATTTTTAAATAAAGTGTTTTTATTAAATCTTTAAATCTTTACTTGGCTATAAAATTATTAATAACATTATCAAACCTACAATTTTTACAATCATTTTGAATTTAGAAGGATTTTTTTAACTCTTATGAAAATTTTTATAAATATATATATACAAGGTATTGTGGATTCATTAATGAATCATCAATATTGTAAAAATTATCGTTTTATTTTAATTCTTTTCAACTATCATTGTATCTTATCAGCAAAAAATACTATAGTTAAAACTTACATAATATTCAAAAAATCCATCTCAATTATTCAAAAATACAACAATGTTGAGCCATTTAAAACCCGTACTCTCATGTTATTTTAGTATAGATTGTTCTGTTGAACCGTCAACAGTGGCACAAAATTCTACATTGAGTTGATCTAATAAATACAACTATATCTCAAATAATTTAAGACAGGACACAGGTTTACATCAAACCATTTACAGAAATCAAGTCTAAAAAATATACATTTAATATTTATTTATTTTTAACGATGGTCACGGGGGTGGGGGAAATAAAGATGCTTATATTATAATAATGGAAAAAATTTAATATAACATTAAATAAACAAATATAATAATAATACAATAAATAAATAAAAACATAATAACCTGCAAATCATATTACATGTTGGTACATAAAAATTTGTTATAAAACACTACTGATATCCCAACAAAAACACTTCGTCAAACTCCGTGTAAAAAATTGCTAAGTCAAAAATAACTGGTCATCTTTAGCATAATAAAGATGTAATATAGGTAATAAATAATTGCGAAATGCACTAAATTAAAAAAAAAAAAAACAGTTATTTTTTTTTTTTTTTTTGTTTATTAAAGGCTTCAAATACAAATGTTTATTAGCCTACAATGGTTTACATGTTTAGTTTATAAATATAATGAAAATTAGATAGTTGTAGTGTGCTATCTTTGGTTCTTGTCTTATATGTTGGTTGTGAGGTCGGCTATCTTGATGAAGTTTATTGTTTTTTTCTTGTCCTGGTCCGAGTGCGTCTTTAAGTGAGGAGGTGTTTATGTTTGGTTTTGATCTGGCGTTATAGTAAATGGGGCATTCTAGGAATATATAGTTGACGGTGATTTCGCAGTTGCATGTTTCGCACCTGGGTTTGAGCTCTTTACGCATAAGATGGGAGTGGGTGATTCTAGTATGTCCAATGCGTACTCTGGCGATCATGGTCTCTTCATGTCATGTAAGCTTGGCTGGAGAGTCCGGCCATTTTTTGATTAATGGTTTTATTTGTCTGAGTTTATTGTTTTGGTTGGATTGTTTTTGCCATTGATTCTGCCAGAGGGTATAAAATTTCGTTTTGAGGGCGCGGATTACATCGTCGTATGTTACATGCGGGTATATTTTGATGTCCGGGGAGCTAGCCGCTTTCATCGTCAGTTCGTCAACGAGTTCATTACCGGGGATGCCTATGTGGGATGGAACCCACATGAGTTTGATGAATTTGTCGGTTGAGAGGATTATGTTTTGAATGCTTTGGGCGTGGTCGCATTTTGAATGTACGTTGGCTATTGAGGTGACCGCGCTCATAGAGTCACTTAAGATGAGAATTTTAACGTGGTTTGAGTAGAGTGCGGTTAATGTAGCTTCGAGTATGGCGAATGTTTCTGCTGAGTATATGCTGAATAGAGGGTCTAATTTATGAAGACTATTTTCATCCCTGTGGGTAATGGCGAAACCGGTTTCATTCGTTGTTTTGGAGGCGTCTGTATAGAAGTGGTAGTAATTTTTGAATTTGGTGTTTATTATTTCGTAGAACGCATTGATGATAAGACTATGTGGTGTGTTGTTTTTGTTGAATTTGGTAAGTTCTGTGCTGGCTTCTATATGATTCATGTTCCATGGAGGGATTGTTGGGAACGTTTCTTTTGGTTTTATGTTGCTGATGTTGAAGGATATCTCTTCGAGGATGTCGTGAAGCTTTATATAAAGCGGTTTAAGGAGGTGTTCGTGATAGGGTTCTGAGATTGTCTTTATTAAACCTGTTTGGGGAGTAGACATCTTTTTGGCTGCGAACTTTGTAATTAGGTACTTTTGTCTGATATTCAATGGTAGGCAGTGAGCTTCGCACATCATACTGTCGATTGGATTTGATTTGATTTGAAAACATTTACCACTCTCCGTGTCTTCACTAAAAATAAGTAATTTTTTTTCGAATCAAACTACTTCTTCCAGCAAGGCATTATGTTGGGACTTCCTTTTATTGTAGTTGTATATTTAGCTCAATTAGTTAATAGTTTCATTGTGATATCTTCCATTAAGTTGAATTTTTGTAACCATTTGTCTTCTTCCAATTTGGGATTGTCAATGACTTTTTCATAGAGGAATGTTTTTATTTCTCTCAAGCACGAAGCAAAACGTTTTAATACGTTACCTCTGAAAAGCCATCGTACTTTATTGTGCAAAAGTAGGTCAGAATACGGACTATCTATTTCTTCAAGGAAATCTTTAAATTGGCGGTGGTAGAGTGCTTTTTCCAAGATGCTGTTAATAATTTTAATTACTAAGTTCATTACTTCAACTATTTTGGCCGAAAATGTTTGGGCACAAAGCGCCTCTTGATGAATTATGCAGTGAAACGTTAGGATTTCGTAGTGTCTGAAGAATCGATATTGCCCCTTTATGTATTTCTGTCATACTTCTGGCTCCATCAGTTGCTATGGAAATAATTTTATTTAAATTTATTCCATTGTCTTCCAGACATTTTTTCACAGCACTTGATATATCTTCCCCGCAAGTTTGTCCAGAGAACGGTAGGAATCCTAGCAGTTCTTCTTTCTTCTTTCGGACCTTAGGATGACATATACCTGACAAAAAGAGCAACTTGTGCCGTATCTTTTATGTCACAAGACTCATCTATAGTAAGTGATAAGGCAAAAGCTACTTGGATGTCTCTCAGTTGCATATGTGTTACATTTGAAGATATTTGTGCAGTTCTATCTTGTACTGTTTTAGCTGATAATGGTAAATTTTTGATTTTTTTTTTCATGATTTCGGCTTTGTTTTTGAAATCACGAAACAATTCATCAGATACACGTATGAAATAATCTTTGACGTACTCACCATGGATTTTGACTGCTGTTTTGTGTTTTTTTAAGCTCTTCAACAGCTTTTTTTCGTGTGTCACCGATTGGATGTTTACTTGCGAATTGGGTATGTTTTGTATTGAAGTGTCTCTCCAAATTTGAGTTTTTATTATGTGTGCTAGCTTTTTGTGGCAAATGATGCAAGTCGGAAGGCTATCTGTTTACTTATGAACACAAAGGACTCCGTCCAATCCTAACGAAATTCTCGATTTTCTTCAATTCTTTTCCTTTTTTTATTAGATGCAATGATGACGCTGAAATAATGATTTTTTTAATCGTATTAAATTATATTGTAGTTTATTATATTTTATTAAATTACATGTATACACACCTTTAAAAAAAATAATTTGCTTCTAAATAGTCTTCTTCTCTATATTGAAACGATGAGCGAAAAAATAAAATATAGTACGATACAGCCAAAAACCAAAAAATTAAATTAAAACACGCATACAACGTAACATCATCTGTGTTGTATATGGATGACTGACTGACGACAAGTTTTCGGCATTTATGTAATTATATCGCAATTCGTCAAACAAATTAAGTCGTAAAACTATATCGTATTCCTTTGGACTTTGTTCACATTGTGAACTTGGCGTCACGGCGTATGACTAATTAGTTGTAGATAGCGTCGTGATTATCGGTTATAACGGCATGTACCTACTACCTACTATTATAGTCTATAATAGACATTTTATAACAATAGGCTGTGCTCCATGCGGGCACTATCAAATTAATTTTATTTATGTATTATTTTATATTTTCAAAAGCAACAAAAAGAATATACATTTTTTATTTTATATAATATTATTTTTGAACATAAAATATTAATTTTTGTATATGTAGCTGGAGAGCCACAACTTTAGACCGAAAGAGCCACATGTATACATGGTAACTAAGCTTCTGGTATACCAGAAATGTTATAGTTTATATGTTCCAACTAATCACATAAAAGTATTTTTTTGTACGTACACGTACCTACAAGTATGTAGTGGAAACCCACCTTTAGTCGTATTGTAATCAAGTTAATGAACGGTCAATAAACGTACTCTTAATAATAATTTGTTCATAAGTTTTAACCATTTTCCTATCTCTGGTTTATTCAAAAGTGCGAATTTACAAATTGTCGACAACGAACTAAAATATATCTTAGTCTGTTGTGTCGATGCACTCAATCGAGAATAACCGATTCGGCTTATAACGTTGAGTACCTACCTCGTCCGCGTATCTACCACAAGAACGATATTATCGTCTTGCTCGTGAAATGTACAATCATTTATTAAAGTATTAATGTTAGTTTAGTATAACGTGAAATGTTTTATGATGACTGATGAGTAATAATGCAATGTTTAATATACTTTTATTTACATTTATGTAAGTATTTATTTTTAAAACAAACCAAAGAGATTAGGATAGGTTACCACGGATACGCTATATGTTTAAGAATAATTTGTTTTTCTAACTGCTTCAGTTATTTTCGCTAGAATATTACGCAAGAATATTACAGTTATATGGTCTGTCTAGATATATAACAATGGATTTTGAAAATTCATTCATTCCTATTTGGGAAGAATCGTAAGAAGGAATTGTACTTAATAAAATAATAATAATATATATATATATATATAATTGTACTTTATTGTGTTCAAACGTCTAAAACTATACTCTACGTATACAATATTACAGACCAGAAGTATATTATGAACCTGTTATACTTGAAAAAAAGTTAGATAAGATCGAAAAAGAATTTGATGAGATACAATATAAATGCTCGGAACTTGAGAAAGAAAATGAAATATTAAGAACAGAAATAAAAACAAAGGAAAAAGAAAATACAGACTTAAATAATTTATTTAAAGTAAGTATTATTTTGAATGTTAATTCCGAGAATAGCTACTTAGACCGAAATTTACGGTTTATGTCTCTTCAACGAACAAATGATTGTTCTCTAGGTACTTACTTTTATAATATATTTGTTACATATAATTTAAATTGCCGTATACCGTGTGGTTATGTTAAAACAAAATTAATGATGAGTAACTCACTGTCAAATTAAACAAAAGTATTCCATCAAACGAATAAACTAAATTGTTAAACTGAAAATTTTCATACTACAATATTATGTAAAAAATTGTGTAGTTAATTAATACAATATAATATGGTAATGTAAAACAAAAATTTACAATAATTATTAGTCATATTGCTAATAAGATAAATAATGAAGTAATCCTACACGTTTGTTAAGAGTCTGTCAATATTTTGTTCTTGTAATAGCCAAAGTGTAATTTTTTTTTAAGAATCTTTAAATTAAAATCTTATTTAAGTATCTATTTGGTGGAATACCGGTCTTACGTAATAATGCCGTTTTCGGTCATTTTTTTTTTGTTTATCTCAATTATTATGAAAACTGTTGGAAAATATTTACTTTTGACATTTGGTTTATAATATGTACCTATTGTACCTATACCTACTAAACAATAAAGGCGATAGAGTTGTCCCTTGAGGTACACACATATTATTGAAGTTTCTTTGCTTAATTCATTGTTTATTCGAACGTGTTGTTTTATATTTTTTAAATATGATCTTAATAATTTCTATGCCATTCCATTGATACCAAGGGTGATAATATTTTGTAGTAATATTTTATGATTCATAATATATTAGTATCAAATGCTTTGCTAGATCTAAGTAAACAGTTGTATATTTTTTATTTATTGTCGAAAAAATTATAATTGATACTGTTGCAATTGCTTATTCAGTACTTTTACCAGGTCTAAGACCGAATTGGGTACATGATAGAAGAAGTTTCTAAAGAAAAATGTTTGTCTTCGTTTTTTCAAATTTCTATAAATTTATTCGCCGCAGAATTTACATTAGAGTCGTTCACTACTAATGACCAATCGCAGTTCTTTAATAAACTTGATAGTTTTGAATCATCAACTTGTTTTATGATTTTTGGATTTGACGGGTTGTTTCTGTTGAAGATTAGATTGCTTATATTAGTATCTATTGAGTAATGATCAGTTAAAGAAGTATTATTTCATTTATAAAATTGAGATTGTTATTACTATCAATACTATCTGTACCATTATTGCGATGATTATATCTATATTTAAGTCACCTTTTATTACAGTGTAGTTAGTAGTTATTTTAATTGGCTCTGGCTCTATGAAGAATAGTTTGTTCGAATTTATTTTAAAAGGAATTAATGTCAATTTGAGAAGGACTGTAAATTCCATAAACTGTGAAGTTTAATTTCCCTATTTACAATTTGCTTCTAGACTAGACATAATATTAGTTTTTAAATTAGTTACTTGTGTATTTTTGATAGAATTGTTTATAAAAGCAATTATTCCATCATTTTGATTTATATACTCGTAGTTTGTTGCCTTGAACATTTTTATTAGCACTTCTTATATTAAGATGTATAATAATTAATAACAATTTTGTAATGTTTAATGACTGATTCCTATTTAATATCATTTTCACGTCTTCCTATGTTAGGTTTTTATTTGACTATATTCGTTGGTAAAATTATTATTAAGTATATTGTCAGTCATTATTAGTTCGAAAAATACGTATTATCTATCTTAAATTGGCTTTCTTTGTAGTATAGTTTTTGACTTTATTAAAATGATGGTAATTCTATAATTGTGTACTGAAAATTGAAAAGTAATGGATTAAGTTGGAATTTGATGATTATTTAATATTATAAATTGCGTTTGATTTTTTTTATATAGTGTAGATTAGTAGTGTGAAAGGAGTGCTGAGTTAACAGGATCTATTGATTGTGTTTAAGTATACTTAACCTACTTAATGTTATATTATTATATGATCTATTAAAGATTTGAAAATAAACTAAAAATATCATTAAAGTTATTGTCCAATTAAACCCAAAATTATTAAAATTGAACTTATACTCTCATTACTCAAGATATCACAGATTCGATTAATGGTTGGATATAACGATAAAGTATTATGCAAATATAGATAATTCATAAAAAACGTAAATCTTCGATAATTTTTATTTGTGTCTTTTTGGCTGTGTCGTCTTTTTGTGCAGAGGATTCTACATTCCTTGTTCAGATATATCGGTATTCAAGTTCTTTTGCCTTTGATCTAGTCTCCCAAAGCAGTTTCTTGTTGTAAGCTGTTAAGCTTTCATTAATATATATTTTTGATCCTTTGAATTCAACTTTTCTCCGTTTCCTACTAAATCTTCTTTTTTTTTTCTGAAGAAAATTCTACGACTATTTGAGTGCTTCCAAATAACGATTTGATAATTTTCAGCATACATTTTCAATATCAAAAAGATTAATATCAACTTCAATAATTCCCGCGATGTCATTAACTGTTGTTTCAACATTTTCACGATGTTCCTTTTTACACCACATATGTCTACTAGATACGCTCTTTTGTTTTGTTCTAATATGTTGATTTTTATTTTTAGATTTTGTACTATGCCGTCTTTTTCTTTTAAAGTTTTCTCCAATTCTAATATTTGATTACGTAAGGTTAAAATAGTATCATTAGAAGTTATCTGGTTTTTAATAAGTTCGTCTAATCTAGTGGTTATAGCTCTGGTGTCTAAATCACTATTCATATTTATATTTGCGTCACCTTTTGTTTGTGGTATACTTTTGATGGTTGTACTTTTTCCTTTGTCTTGTTTAAGCTTTTTTGTGCAGTCTTCACAATTGAATACCATCCCTTTTGATTTCATAAAGTCTAAGGAAACCGCATTTATGTTAGACAATTTCATGTGTAAATATGTAATACATGCTTTCACGTATTACATTGAATACTGACTTCATTTTACGAAACTGTCGGATTGCAAATAAAACACGATGTCATACTTGGACAGTTAATAACAAAAACACGACTCAACACAATCAACAATCAAACTGAACTGATATTATATATGAATATATAAATATTTACTTGTTATTAGTTTATTCCCACTCATAGTAATTCTGTATCTTAACTTAAATTGGAAATAGGTTTATATTTAATTAGGTAGGTACTAGAAAAGTAAGAACGATGATTTTTTTTTCAATAATTCATATTTTCACAGTTTTATTGTAAAAATATAAATAAGAAACATAAACGTAAATCAAATTTAGTTAATGATCAGATGAATTAATATTAATTGTACTATTTATTTATTAATTAAGTATTATTAGGGAAATACAGCTAAATTACCTTTTTATCAATCGAAAATTGTGGAATTAACTAAAGAGATCAAAGAGCTTAATTTCGATAAAAAAAATGAAGTAATGGTCAAAGACATTTTGAAGAAAAAATATGAAGAAATGAAAAAAAAAACTATAGAAACTGTGGAAAGCTATATGGCTTTAAAGGTAATAACAAAACTAATATATACGTTATATCCATGATAATTAAATGTTAAGTAATTATTTTCAGACTGCATACAAAAATCAAGAAAAAATTAACGAAAAATTAAAGATAGAAAAAAAACAAGATATTAAAAATAAAGATCGAATAAAAGCTGAAAACGATAAAGCAAAAACTAAGACTGATGAACTTCAAGTAAATTTTATATTTTAAACAATAACACAATAATTACATGAGTACAATATTTAAGATTCAGAATAAAGGATTTAAAGAACAACTAAATCATTATGAAGAGGAATTACGTTCCAAAAACATAATGATTATAGAATTGACAAGAAGAAATCAAATATTAGCATCTAATATTGAAAACGCTTTAGTAAGTTGATTAATTATGTTCCAGTGTTTTCAACGCTTTCCAACATCATTCACAGGTGGACCCTATTTACACTGATTTCTGATATTTTCTGATTTTTCTTGAAAAAAATGAAAATTCTAAAAAATTTTGGTACTGGTGAGCCGCTGTTGTCTTGGCTAAAATCCTACCTAGAAAACAGATACCAATGTGTTAAATTTTACCCAATGTTAAATCAATTGTGCTGTTTATCCTCTTTAGTGTACCTCAAGGTGGGCACCTGTCTCCTTTACTATTTTCTATCTTCATTAACAGCCTTAGTAAAACACTACACCACTACCAAGTTCTATTTTTCACTGACGACATCAAACTTTTTATGCAAATAAACTGCTTGGAAGACTGTCATATTTTTTAATCTTTTCGATAAATTAGGTTTGTCACTGAATCTAGGTAAGTGTAAAGCCAAGACGTTTACTGGGACCCGCTCCCTTCTAACATTCTTCTATCTTATTCATGATTCAATTATTTTTCACTGTGATGGATTGTGATGGATCTTAGATTCAAACTTTCTAGTAGCCTCGACCCGTGTTTTCATATTGAAATAGTTTGTTGCAAAGCTTTAAGAGTTAGATGGTAAAGTTGATTCCCCAACTTAACTTTCCTCGATTAACTTTAAAATACCCATCACTCGTTTCATTACTATATTTTAATATGTTCCTTCGTGTTCTACCAACTACTTGCTAAATGAGCCTATTAGACGTATTATGTATAATGCTAAATTGGACCCCAAGAACTTTTAGTTACCTCTTATCATACTCAATAATACTATTGTTTTGTTGTAATGCTCTTAAGTTAGTTAATAAGATAATAGTTACTTATAATTATTCATTTTACTGTATTACACTTAATTTCTTCATGTATCTTTCTCTAATAATTCATGTTCTTTTTTTCTTTTTCTTTTGTAAATCATATTACCTGTCTTGTATAAAAGGGTACAGCCCGAAAATTCAAAAAATAAAATAAAATATAATATTGAAAACGCTTTACTATATGTTAATTAGTTATGTATTATAATTTTATAATAACAATTTAATGAAATGTGTATTTTATTTAAAATAAATTAAGTATGCGTTTTTCAATCTAATATTCAGACAAAAACGAATAATTTAGAAGAAAAAGTTAAATTTCTCGAAAAAAAAATTAAAACAATGAATAAGGAGTGTTCAGAATCAATAATTAAACATAAAAGCCTACTATATGAACTTAATGTTTTAAGAGAAAAATTGGTGATTATTTATTTATTTTAAAATAAAAAATATTAATCATAATAATCATAATATAATTAATTGGTTTATATTTTTGTTTAGAATGATTCAGATGAATTAAGGACAACTATGGAAGGAATGAGAGGCAATGAGCGTTCACTGAACAAAAAAATAAACACCTGTGTACAAATGTTAGCAGCAGCGAAAGTGGAAAACGAGAAATTAATAGAAATTGCTGTGATTAATACAAAAAATAACATTAAAAAATTTGAATTTAAGAACATATATTGCAAAAATTAATATGTAAAATGTATTTTAGCATCAATTGGAGAAAAAGAAAACAAGATCTGTATGTGTAAGAGAAGACATAGCTCCAATAAAGCGAGATTTACAAGAATGCATGACTAAGAATATGGAATTAATAAATAAATTTAGTAATATGGATTGTCCTTTCGTAAGATATTAATTATTATTTATTTCTACTAAATACCAAAATATATTTAGTAAAATGTAGTTAATTAATACTTTAATTTTTGTTAACTTAGTATGCGTGAATGAGTATGGTGATAAGAGAGAGATCATACTGGGTGATTCTTTAATATACCTACTATACTTGATTTTTATCTAATTTTGGATTAGTTAAAGTAGATATTTAAAAATATATTGTATAGCACTTACCACTTAATGCTCATATTAGATGACTTGTCTATATTAATTTATAAATATAATTAATAAACAACTAGTTTATAATTTTATAATACGATTTCCAGGTTTAAATTCCCCCCTCCCCCAAAAAATAATTCTACTTCGAAATACGAAATAAAAATTTATTTTGTCATTTAAATTAATTTTTTAAGTTCGAAAAGTAAATTCAGAATTTTTAACCAAACCGTTTTTTTTTGTTTGTATTTATTTTAATGATACGTATTCATGTGTTGGTTAATATTTTTATTTTATAATGTTAGGTTTAATTTAATTTTAAAGTATTTAGACCATAATATAAAGTAAATATTTATTTTATATTATTCTTTATATTTATTTTATTTAAAACTGGTATTTTAAAAATGTCCAACTAACATTAACTGATATCCATATTAATTTCATAATTAATAAATTGAATGAAACACTCAGAAGAATAAAGGTCCAAATTATTGCACTATTTTAAAAGTATATTAAATATTGTTTCCAAATTAAACAGTTAATTAAGTAATGGCTTAGGGCTCAATTTTAGGTATAAAATAAGTATTGCTATAAAAATGTGTGATTAAAATATCTAGTTTCTACTGATTATTTTCTTCATTTCCTGAAAAAAAAATTAATATTGATATTGATCCGTTCTTCTTATACGTATCTCATATGTATCATTTAAACATTTTAAACTATTAAAATAAATTTGAAATTTATAAACTTAATACAAATTTTACTCTACAGTATCAATCAAGTTATGGTAAAACTGAAGATAAGGAACCGAAAATAAAATGCGGTAAATTATGTTAAAATATATTTCATAATAATAATACATCAAATATCTGTACTATTAATGATATTATGAATAGAATTTATATATGAAAATGTATAATATAATTATTTTCCACATATATTAATATTACGGAATTCGCATGTTTTTATTTCTTTGGATTATTATAGTACTATGCATTAATATAAGTAGGTAATCTAGAAATTAATTAAAAGACTTGACAAACAAAAAGTCAACAAATTGTGCACATATTATTCTAATATTTCTTGTAGAATTTGTGGTTATTTAAAGCCCGATAGATATATTTTTCATTAAAATGCTTATGATTATTTGTGAGATATTTGTGAGAGAAAAGTAGAGAATAACACTGATATTTTGTTAATGGAAATGTACCTAAATACAAAATAATCTTATAATAATTTACAATGCTAACTTAAATAAATATTTAAAATGATATTTATAACATAGTGGATATAGAATTAATTTTTTTCATCATTTAAGTTTAAGGCCATGTTAAGAAATTTCAAATTTATCATAGGATAAATCTGTATACATATTATATGGTTGTTTTAAATGTTGAAAAAAACATTAAATTATTTGTTTATTCCAGGTTCATTAACAGAAAGACACTACGAAAATAAAATATTTGCTTTAGAACAAAAGATCAAAACGTACATATTTTATTTTTATGTTATATTTCATGCATTAAAAAAAAATATACCTATGCCAATTGTTTTATTCAATAGATTACATTCAGAAATAAACAGAAGAGATGAAGAACACCTTAAATATCGAGACGTAGTGATTAAATGTCTTTATGATTCAAAAGCGGCTAAAGACAAATTAAAAACTACTAATACATTGCTCGAAAAACAAAAATATGAAATTATATATGATAAATTAGACGTTTTGGATAAAGACTCTAAAATTAAAAAACTTAAGGTATAAATATAAATCAAAGCCTTAGAAGCAATTAATATTTAAAAATTAATTCTCTGATTCTTTCTTAGTTGTAATTGGCTGAGGTACCTTAGTTAGAATAAATAATAATATAATCATGTATTTTTTAATAGATTCAAAAGAACAATTTGGATAATCACCTTAAACTATACAATAAACAATCAACTTTGCTATGCAAAAAAAATCGAGATCATATTTTGAAAATAGAATCCATGAAAAAAGGCACATATTACCTTGTTATTAAAATATTCATCTAACATATTAAGAAGTAATGATACCGATTATAATTTATTTTTATTTTTCCAGAATCCATGAGAGCAAATAAGATATTCCAAGATTCTGAACAAAATAATGATGATTTACAAAAAAAAACTGAACAATTAGAAATATGCACAAAAAATATTGAAATGCAAATAAAAAATAATGAAAAGTGTAAAAAAATACAACAGTCTGAAGTAGATAAACTTCAAGGTTCTAATGAAGAGGTAAAATAATTTTCTTATGATAACATTATGAATAATTATAAATTACTAATGACCTTCATACATAATACGATTTTAGTTTCAAACTATGTTTTCTTATTGAAAAGGACTTTTTTTCAATATATTATAAATAATAATACGATAATTAACTTATAATTAGAGTATGTTATTCTTTAGCTTCAAAAAAAAATGTATAAGATACAAGAAGACTTGAACACGGCTAATCAAAAAATCAATGAATTGACAAACTCAATTAGTCAATTCCAGGCAGAAAATGAATATAAACATAAAATTCAATGTCAATATATAAACGATGGAAAAATCAAAAATCAAAAACTGTTAATCCAAAACAAAAAATTAATGTAATTGTTATAGTTAATTATTGTTAATAATAAGTAGATTTTTAATAAAATATTTGAACACCTATAAACAAGTAACAACAATGTAAATATCTATTTTTAGATTTGAAAATAAATGTCTTTCGAAGTTGAAGGACGATAATAAATTATTAAATTTCAAATTGATGACCGAAGAACGGAGATTATCATACCTTCAAAGAAAAAATAATAAATTATTCAATGAAAAGGAAAGAAAAATAAACACAAGGACAATACCTGAAGTATTTAAAAAAATAAAAATGGCAATTACATTAAAATATTCAATATTTAATGTGTGTTACAGATTGTAGTTCCAGATTTAAAAAAAAGCAGACGTATACAGCATTCGTTAATTAGAAAATTTATTAAAAAGGAGTCAACTCGTAATAAAAATATTCGATGGAAATTATGAATTTAATTTAGTATGTAAATGGTGTTTCTTACTCATCCTCAAATCCTTAATCCTCCCATTGCTATGATATACCCGTATTCCTCCTGCCAGACGACCACCGTTGCCGCGACTCTGACGTCGTGGTTATCGACAAAAATCAGTTATCATATGTCATTGACAACCATCAAGTTACCAATTACGCTTATTATATTATTGTACACACACCATAACTGTGCCACATTACACACAGCATATTATTATATAAGTACCATATTATCGTACACGCAGCATATTATTATGCACACCTCGATGTATACATTATGTATCTTACAACGTCTTTAATAACGTTTTTCATCAGATGATGAAAAAAAAAATAATAATCTGGGTTAGAATCGAACCGGGTTATGTACTACCTATAACCTAACATATTTTACCCACTTCAGCTCTAACCCAGTGATGATTATTGTTAAAACTGTTGTATTAAAAGTATTTTAATAATATTATTTGAAAATAAATTGTTTCTCCAAATATCATACAATTCTTTATATGTCAGCATTTATTTTTTACTGAACAACTGTTATGTATAATATTTTTAAATAGGTTACTAGGTTATATTATATTCAAGGAACAAATCTGAAATTAGTTGTATTTTCTGTGTTACACTACATAACATTTTTCACTTTATTTAAAACAGTTAGTTTAAATAAAAATACACAACCACTATCTCACGTTGACCAAACCCATCACGAACATCCCTCTCCCCAAGCTCGCTGCAGATACAAGGCTGCGGAGACCTGCAGAGTCTTGTCGGAGAATCTGTATCATAAAGTATACTTTGTGAGGGTTTATATTTGAAAAAAAACCTTTTACATAACAACCTATAATTCGTTTATATTCAGTAGGTTAACTTTTTGAAATAAAGTGAAAAATCTTATGTAGTATGGCACAGAAAATACAACTAATTTCAGATTTGTTCCTTAGATATATAACCCACCTAAAGATATTATACACAACGGTTGTTCAATTAAAAATAGATGCTGACATACCAAGAACCATATGTTACTTGGAGAAACATACGATATTATTTTCAAATAATATTACTAAAATGCTTTTAATATAACAGTTTTAACAATAATCATCAATAGGTTAGAGTAGAAATGGGAAAAATATGTTAGGTTATAGGTAGTACATAACTAGGTTCGATTCTAACCCAGATTGTTATTTTTTTTTTCTCCTGATGAAAAATGTTATTAAAGACGTTATAAGATACATAATGTATACAGCGAAGTGTGTACAATAATATGCTGTGTGTACGGCAGTATGACGCAGTATTATGGTGTGTGTATTATAATATGATACGCGTAATTGGTAACTCTATAGTTGTCAATGACATATGATAGCTGGTTGTCGATAACCACGATGGCAGAGTCACGGCAGCGGTGGTCGTTGGGCTGGTGGAATACGGGGGTACCAGCATAATAGGAGGATTGAAGACTTGAGGATGAGTTAGAAACCCCATTTTCTACCTACTTAATTTTGTAATCACGCAAAAATAAGAGAAATAAAATAAAACAAATTAAAATTATACAATTATAAACGAGAATGTAAATATGTTTTATACGGAATAGGTTAATAAGAATAGAATTTATTATAATATTAAATCAAAGAACGTATACAGAGAACTAGTCGTATAACTCGACTAACTGACATATTTAGTATGATTTGGTAAGTTTTGAATCCTAACCCGCTGACTCGCTGCCATGTCTGACCCATAGAGTAATATAGAAAGAGCATACATATCTCAGCTGTACAAGAAAGTGAAGAGGAAATAAAACGATTCGTATGAAGCTATACAAATATTTTATATGACATTACGTTTACATACAATATTTTTTTTTATATTTATTATTTCGCTCGTGATATTTTATCTACAGTCTGTAAAAAATTAAGTATCTTTGTGTTACACTAATTCGTAAGAATATATTTAAGGTGAAAAATTGTTCACTTTATTTCTATAAGTTAGTTTAAATAAAAAATATGATTAACTCATTTTTCTTATATATCTGTTTTTTTTTAATTCAATATGGGAACGAGAATCCGGGGAAGATAGCCTACTTTCACGAGCTGAGTTGTCGCAATCCATGGCAAATTTTTTCAGGAAGAATAAGTTATATAATTTTTATTTATAATTTATTTTTAATTTATTATTTTATATAGTGCGATGATTGAAACAAATCATGTGATTACACCGATAAATGCATCAACTTTACATGCAATTTATCAAGAATACTTAGTGACACAAACGTCTAACAAAAGAGTGATGAATTAAGCTACACGTGCAGGGACATTATCACAACAAATTAATCAAGAATTTATGGCGTTAAGAATGCTTATGTCTAATCATCATTCTTATTATTCAATTTCTGTATAAGAGAGCATAGTAAACTTATAAATATAATATAGATATAAAAAAAAATATATAAAAATTATGAAAATTAGCTAATATGTATCATTTTAGGTTATGATGTCACTTGAAGATGTAATTCGTTTATCGACGAAAATTCATACAACCATACTTAGTAATTTATGAAACTTATGTATTGGCTTTTGAGACTGAAAGGAATCGAGTCAGTAGAATAATGACTGTGTCTAAAAGTACAATGGAGCAGGCCCGTAGCCACGGGGGGTGAGAGGGGGCGTTGCCCCCCTAAACCCAGTCGTTACCCCCTCTAAAAATATTAAAAATATAAGAAAGACATTATTTTTAAATAAAAAAAAAAAAATTTTAATTTTTTAATTTTTTTTTTTTTTATAATGCCCCCCAAAAAAGTTTACTTTGCCCCACCTGAAAATTTGGTCTGACTTCGGGCCTACAATGGAGGGTAAATGCAATTATGATTTTAAAATGGTACGACTTCCCCAGCGATTTTATTATAGAAAAAATTCTGATTTTAATACAGATGTAAATAATAGTAGTATTATTCTATAGATATTAGATTTAAGTTTAGAAATAAGTATAAATAATATTGTAATTTTAGATTTCATTAATATAGAATATAGTAATTATTGTGACGTATTTAGAATATTGTAGGTGTGCTAAATAATATTTCCTTTCAATAAATATATCTGTGGATATACAGGTATATATTACGTGAGATGACGATACTTGTATGTTCACAATTTATGCATATCAAATGCAGGTTATAGGAAATGCAGGTTAGTTTTATTTTATTTATCATGGCTAAATTTATTAGATTTTTAAAAGACTCGTTGATTTTATTTTAAAAGATATACCAATAGGTTATATTTATTGTTCTCATATTAATCGAACATTTTTGAAGTACGTACCGTTAAATTAGTTTTATTAATCGATCACCAGTTACATACGCGAGTCTTCTCAGTGAGGCCCAGTATTCTTGTGAGAATTTTACTTTAAAAAAAAAAACGTGTCTTTAAATTAGTTTTTATTAAAATATAAGTCCGATAGTTTTATTTACCAGTAGCAAGTTCAATAATTTTTTTAAATCATTGAATCATTAGATTTTATGTGTCAGTCGTGAAATTAATTAGAAATTTAATAGATTCAACATTATATTTACTGCAATAGATATTTATTTATTTATTATGAGACAAGAGGAGCCCAATAAAAATTTTGATATAACTCTTAAAATATAACAGTAGAATAATAATAGTAATAATAATAACATAACATTATAATAATAATAATAAGAATAACATACAGTATAATAATAATAATATTGTAATACGACACGAAAATTACGCAAAGAACAGGTTTAGACCCCCAATAGAAACGATGGATCCTCATTCGCTAATCTCATCATGTGCGATATAAAATTGTTTCGCAAATAATTCACAGAACAAAAAAGAACATGAAAGGGGAAAACACTGCGAGAATTAAAAGCTGGGATCCTAAAATTAACCTTTTTTAAAATAACAGGTGAGTCAATTCGACCATCAATAAGTTAGGTCAAGAATGATAAGTTAATTTGAACTCTCTTAGCAGCCAGGGTGGTCAGGTCCAAGTGACAAAGTACTGGATTATAGTCATGAGGTGGACAATCAATTGTCAACCTGAAGGAAACTAACTTCAAAAACTTACGTTGGATTCTTTCAAGTGGGTAGCTGTCATTCATAATTATTGTTGGACACCAAATTACAGCTCCATATTCAAGTAGAGAACGAACAAAGAGCAAAAAAGAATTTTTAAGGAACTATGCAGCTTGAAGTCCATAGAAATTCTGAGCTAAAACCCCAGCATTTTCATGGCATTACAAGAAATTTTGTCTAAGTGTGCATTAAACTTAAGACAACGATCAAATGTTATTTGCGAATCATTTACAGCCGCACCATCAGGCATCAGGTTCTTAGAGGATACCAGATATAGAATAAATAAAATTTAAAGGACAACTAGGAGAACGAAAAAAAGACATAAAGGTACATTTAGGCCATTTAGGGATACAGAGATCTATTTTCATGTCAACGACTGATTTCGTCGTGCGCAAGTGAGTCGCCGATTTTCAGGTAAAAATGTTGAATGTGTGCAAACGAGTTGCATCGGAATTTTTTCACTCTATAATAAAATACAAACTCCAACGTTTATCTAATATTCGAATATAAAATAATTTGAAAATAAACAAGCAATCCGGTTTATTGCTTTGTAATTACAATAAAATATATATTACTAATGTTTTGATTCAACTTTATTCAAAACATAAACACAAATCATTGATGAATTCCTACTATAATTGTGTCTTTGATAAGATTAATATCTTTCTGTAATGATTCCATTCATAAATTCATCAAACTTAATAAATGATCTACCTATTTGCTTCATATCGAAATCTCTAAGTAAATAGTAATAATATAATATCAGTGGCGGACGCAGGGAGGGGTTTTGAGAGTTCAAACCCCCTCCGAAATGAATAAATGATTAATTTTAAACGCAATTATTCTCACTTATGAACCTTCAAAAAATTCTAATTTTTTCAAACCAACCCCCCCCCAAATGTTTTCCTGCGTCCGCCCCTGTATAATATATATATAACTAAAATATATAAACTCTGTTACATTGTACGTGTGTTATAAAAATTGAAAAGTATTATTATGAGGGATTATTTGTTAGCACATACCTATATAATATAACCACTATTTGAATTAAAAAATAGGTATATTTATATTTTAAGTTTAACACTTGATTTTTTTTCCAAAATAAATTTTTGTGTATCGTAGAATCAGCTTAATTGGGACACATTGGGTGGTGACCTATTTGTCTCCATTATTTAACTGTTCTGATTAACTGAATAACTAATAAACCGAAACATTCATTTAGGACTATGGCAATTTGTCCTCATTATGCAGATATCCCCTTTACGTGGTGTCCCAAATAAGCAAATTCTACTGTATAGCCATTTAAATTTAAATTGTATTTATTTACAATTATTTTTGGAAGCATTTAAAAATTTATTTTGGATATTATTTTGTCTTATAGTTTAAAATAAATATAAAGTCTAATTTATTTTATGATATTTTAGATTATGTACTTTCAATAAGTTATTATTTTAATATTAATTTGACTTTTTTGTTTAAATGTTTAATAGTTTATACATTATTTGTTGGCTCGCATTCGGCTTTCTCCACAAGGAGTAAGATGCCTTAACGGCCTGGAGATAGGCAACACAATATAGGTACTACCTTTTTCAGCGCATTCAAATAAAATAATAATATAAAAAGATTGGTTGTATTTAAGGTATATTAAAAATGAGTAAAAAAAATAAAACAGATGTAATTGCCTGGTTAACACAACAATAAAATAATACAATAAATAGAAAATGTCATGAAATAATATTATATTAAATTAAGACCCGTCGGTCATACACATAAACATTTGTTCGACCAATACTCACATAACAGTTGAGACACACATCTGGTTTTAAACCCACGCTACCGCCACCAGGGCCTGTAGATAATATGTCAAATAAGTTAGGTACAATAAAAAAACAAATTGACCCTGCGTACGTGCGAATGTGTGTCGGCCACTGTTCACGAAGAATTCACACCAATAAAATACTGAATGCAGCCGGGACAGGATCTTTAGCATACACTACTGTCCCCACGAGCAACGAGGTACACCAAAACACGTTGAATCACTACACAAATCGCTGGTAATTTTGACCACCCTAAAACTAGGGAAACAATTACTGAAGGCAATAAACTTGCAAAAGAACGATAATTACCAGACGATTAATCACAAACTCAACAACAACGTGGTTTGGGACGACTGCAAACAGCACATGAAACTGATTAACAATGAAACACAGGATGCTGAATTGCTGACAGTACAGCTGAAGAAAAAAAAGTGATTTGAATTCACAACTGACATGTAATAAGAAAACTAGATGAATGGTCTTTCAGTGTCACCACACTAAACAATAAAACTGGAAAAACTAAGAACTTTGTGACATTGAAAGCATGACTAGACGAAAAGTACAGTGGCGAATTCTCCAGGCATGCTCAGCATGCGCCGCCTGCTTAGAAATAAAAACGTTATTAATCAAAATACAAAAATTATTTTATAATCAATAATATATTACGTATTTTACAAGAAATATAATGTGTTACATTAATTCATTTATTTCTGTTATACCTACTTAGGTATCTGTGTTTATCTTTATTCTAACATTTAATGACAGAGCATACGATAGATGCGTGCGCAAGCTATACGACCCTTATTATCGTTGTAAAAAAAAAACCAGTTAGGTACTCCGAGACCCTTTCTACTAGCTGCCGCGTATTAATCACCCGGGGCATGCTCATTCTGTTGCGCTTCTTCTACGTAATTTATAAAATTTACTTGTACGAGTAAATGGCAATTTTTTTTAATTTAGTAAAAAGAATTAGTCAAGTCTCAATTACAATTATTAAAGTATTATTTAAGTAAGTGCTATTGTATATAATATACATTAAATTAAAGTCTTATTTATAAATTAATACAAACTTGTGTATTATTTATTAGTCATAAATTAAATAGAACTATAATACATTATGATAAATGAGCATGCCTATACATCAGAGTCAGTATTCGCCACTGGAAAAGTAACGTTGAAGTTTTGAACATTAACGAATCTTTGAAAACATGAACTGATAATGATTCCACAGCTGGCCGGTCGCACACGAATGCCTGATAACCATCGCCGACGAAGGCTGCAACTGTGGAACGCACCGTTTCGTGCACATGAAAATGATAACACATAACAAAATGAAATGAAACAGAACGTCATACTAAATTGAATACCGACATTATTTATTTATTTTTTACTTTTGTAAAAAGTAATAAATATTTTAATTTAAAAAAACAATTAACAATTAACAAAAAAAAATAGTTTTAATGATTTTCAGTTTAATAAAATTATTAAGACTATCAATCTATCTAAAAAATGTGAATTATAGGCAAATGTTAACAGTAGGTAGGTATTCCTAATTCCACCTATTTCATTATTTTAATTATTGAAAATAGTTTTAATTCAACGAACACATTGAAATAATATAAGTCATAAAACAATAATCAGTCAGGTACAATACTCGTTAAGTTTTTACTTCAAAGTCTTACGTTATTTTACAAAAAAAAAAAAAATCGCATCTTCATCATGTTTTATATGCGACCAAAAAGAAAAAAATACAGGACTCTCGTGCCTGCCAGTGATGTCGCTACCTATCGCACTTCCGCGGCACCATCAAACTGCCGCCCTTGTTGGCACACGAACAGCCGGCCGAGTCCCGCGGACTTCGCAGTTCGCCGTAGCACGAACTACGGCACGACTAAAATTCGTAACGTCTAAAACACGAGACGCGTAAACGACGTGTTCGTTTCTCGTTATTTAGTATTGTCAAGGGATAAAACGAGTAAACTAATTCGTGTCACCAGATGGCGCGGGTGACGACCGGAGGACAAAATACGTGTAAAACGGGACGGGACGGATCGAAGTTAACGTACTCATAGGTCGCGCCAGGCGCATTAGAAAACAGCCGTTGCGTTTACGACCCGAACCCCCACCCACTCCCGCCCGCCCACCGTTATCCGGTCCTGCGCGTTATCTTAGTCCGTGGCCACTAGCTGGAGGCGAGCGGTTGAAACGTTGAGCGGCGTCCGTTTCCCGTTACTCCCTGACCGCGTCACAGGGCTATTCTCCTTGGTGGACGACCGCCCCGCGTCGGCGACGCACTACGTGGACGATTTTCATGGCGTACGGCCCGGCCGCCTAACGCGACAAGACGTGGCGACGTGCGGGGTACGGCGTGGAACGCACGCGCAGCATACCCGTAACGACGTCATCGGGCGCCACACAATCGACGCGTCGTCCATCTTGGAACGTTCAAACGGCGTACGCTCCGCACAGTGCGAACATTTCCAGTCGTTTGTGACGCCATTCGAGACCGTCAAATCCATGTGTTTCGTTTTTCGCACTCGACTCCATTAAAACTGTTTCTTTTTTATTCATTTTTTTCGTTTGTTTCGTTCGCGCGCCGACGTACGAACGTTTACGCGTCGCGTCGCCTTGTCTTTTCCACACTGTCGATCTGAATATAAACGAAAACTAATCGCAGTCCGTTGGCGTTTTGAGAACTCGCGAGTCGTGGATGCGCGGTCGTTCCTCTCGAGTTGTAGCGTGATCGTATTCTAGTGTGTATACCTGCGTTTTGTTTTGTCGATCGCTGTAATATTATAATTCGTCGAAATGGGTTACTCTTGTTTGCTGTGTAAAAAACCGAGCTACAAAAGATATAAGGCCCAGGCAACATTTCATGCGTGAGTATTGTTATTGATGATATTACTTGAGTGTTTGTAAACAATAAATCTAATTAGTTGTATTTGAAATTTGTGTGTTAGATTCCCGAAATGTCCGATTCAAAGAAGAGTATGGATGAATATATGTAATGTAACGAATCTAATAGACTTGAGATATCGTAAGATATGCTCATTTCATTTTGAGCCGGAATGTTATGAAAAAAATACAAAGAGGCGGTTACTTAAACCGGACGCCATACCAACGATTTTTGTCAAAAGATTTATGAAAAAATACCATTATGATGAAGGAATTTTGGAAGGTATTATACATTTTTGTTCCTCTAGTTATTACTTATTAATGTTTAATGCAATAAATTCAGTTCTTATCTCATGGATATGGACAATAATATTCGCGTTGATTAGTATAATATAGTAATAACTCAAATAACACTCTAATTGGTATTTTAATTATATACTCTTTTAAATGTATGTATGATTATACGGTTTCATGTGAGTAATAAATATAATGTATTATTGTATAATTTCATTTCTACATAGAGTCCTTAAATAAATATTTTAAATACATTTTTATCAAATAGTCATCTTAAACTAGACATTTTTTTTTACTCGATACTTGTACGGAACAATAATTAGTTAAAGAAAAACAGAAAATAAAAATAATTTTTGTTTTAGAATCACCAAATGCAGGTTATAT